>NW_027286844.1:0-267475 GCF_022747635.1 Hetaerina americana | reverse complement strand
GCCTCAAACATTCACTCTAAAACAGAAGATTGTTGTTTTTCGCAATATTTTTAGAAATTTGGGCTCTTTTAGTAACATTAACACCTGGGCTGAAGCATCTTTTATGATCATTTATTGTCCTTCAGGATTCATTCTGGGTTTTATTTTATTTATTTGATGAAAATGAACAACAATACACACCTTGGATACATTTTTGTTTGATTTGTGTCGAGTGAGATTTTCACCTAGAACCCAAAGGGGGGGGTATTGGCACTTTTCATGGAAAAATGTGAAAAATTAAATTTTCAAAAAATGAAATAAATGCCTTCTAAACACCTTAAACATTCACTCTAAAACAGAAGATTGTTTTTTTTCGCAATATTTTTAGAAATTTGGCCTCTTTTAGTAACATTAACACTTGCGCTGAAGCAACTTTTTATGCTCATTTCTTGTCTTTCAGGATTAATTCTGGGTTTTATTTTGTTTATTTGATGAAAATGAGCAACAATACACACCATGGAAAAATTTTTGTTTGATTTGTATCAAGTGAGATTTTCACCTAGAACCCAAAGGGGGGGGTATTGGCACTTTTCATGGAAAAATGTGAAAATTAAATTTTCTAAAAATGAAATAAATGCCTTATAAACACCTCAAACATTCACTCTAAAACAGAGGATTGTTGTTTTTCGCAATATTTTTAGAAATTTGGGCTCTTTTAGTAACATTAACACCTGGGCTGAAGCATCTTTTAATGATCATTTATTGTCTTTCAGGATTCATTCTGGGTTAAAATTAGTTTATTTGATGAAAATGAACAACAATACACACCTTGGATACATTTTTGTTTGATTTGTGTCGAGTGAGATTTTCGCCTAGAACCCAAAGGGGTATTGGCACTTTTCATGGAAAAATGTGAAAAATTAAATTTTCTAAAAATGAAATAAATGCCTTATAAACACCCCAAACATTCACTCTAAAACAGAAGATTGTTGTTTTTCGCAATATTTTTAGAAATTTGGGCTCTTTTAGTAACATTAACACTTTCTCTGAAGGAACTTTTATGCTCATTTCTTGTCCTTCAAGATTAATTCTGGGTTTTATTTTGTTTATTTGATGAAAATGAAACACAATACAAACCATGGAAACATTTTTGTTTGATTGTGTCGAGTGAGATTTTCACCTAGAACCCAAAGGGGGGGGTATTGGCACTTTTCATGGAAAAATGTGAAAAATTAAATTTTCTAAAAATGAAATTAATGCCTTCTAAACACCTTAAACATTCACTCTAAAACAGAAAAATTGTTGATTTTCGCAATATTTTTTAGAAATTTGGGCTCTTTTAGTAACATTAACCCCTTGGCTGAAGCATCTTTTATGATCATTTAATGTCTTTAAGGATTCATTCTGGGTTTTATTTTGTTTATTTGATGAAAATGAACAACAATACACACCTTGGATACATTTTTGTTTGATTTGTGTCGAGTGAGATTTTCACCTAGAACCAAAAGGGGGGTATTGGCACTTTTCATGGAAAAATGTGAAAAATTAAATTTTCTAAAAATGAAATAAATGCCTTCTAAACACCTCAAACATTTATCCTAAAACAGAAGATTGTTGTTTTTCGCAATATTTTAAGAAATTTGGGCTCTTTTAGTAACATTAACACCTGGGCTGAAGCATCTTTTATGATCATTAATTGTCTTTCAGGATTCATTCTGGGTTTTGTTTTGTTTATTTGATGAAAATGAACAACAATACACACCTTGGATTCATTTTTGTTTGATTTGTGTCGAGTGACATTTTCACCTAGAACCCAAAGGGGGGGGTATTGGCACTTTTCATGGAAAAATGTGAAAAATTAAATTTTCTAAAAATGAAATAAATGCCTTCTAAACACCTCAAACATTTATCCTAAAACAGAAGATTGTTGTTTTTCGCAATATTTTTAGAAATTTGGGCTCTTTTAGTAACATTAACACCTGGCTGAAGCATCTTTTATGATCATTTATTGTCTATCAGGATACATTCTGGGTTTTATTTTGTTTATTTGATGAAAATGAACAACAATAAACACCTTGGATACATTTTTGTTTGATTTGTGTCGGGTGAGATTTTCACTTAGAACCCAAAGGTGGGGGTATTGGCACTTTTCATGGAAAAATGTGAAAAATTAAATCTTCTAAAAATGAAAATAAATGCCTTCTAAACTACTCAAACATTCACTCTTAAACAGAAGATTGTTGTTTTTCGCAATATTTTTAGAAATTTGGGCTCTTTTAATAACATTAACACTTGCGCTGAAGCATCTTTTATGCTCATTTCTTGTCTTTCAGGATTAATTCTGGGTTTAATTTGTTTATTTGATGAAAATGAACAACAATACACACCATGGAAACATTTTTGTTTGATTTGTTTCGAGTTAGATTTTCACCTAGAACCCAAAGGGTGGGGTATTGGCACTTTTCATGGAAAAATGTGAAAAATTAAATTTTCTAAAAATGAAATAAATGCCTTATAAACACCTCAAACATTCACTCTAGAACAGAAGATTGTTGTTTTTCGCAAAATTTTAGAAATTTGGGCTCTTTTAGTAACATTAACACTTTCGCTGAAGCAACTTTTATGCTCATTTCTTGTATTTCAAGGTTAATTCTGGGTTTTATTTTGTTTATTTGATGAAAATGAACAAAAATACACACCATGGAAACATTTTTGTTTGATTTGTGTCGAGTGAGATTTTCACCTAGAACCCAAAGGGGGGGTATTGGCACTTTTCATTGAAAAATGTGAAAAATTAAATTTTCTAAAAATGAAATAAATGCCTTCTAAACACCTCAAACATTCACTCTAAAACAGAAGATTGTTGTTTTTCGCAATATTTTTAGAAATTTGGGCTCTTTTAGTAACATTAACACCTGGGCTGAAGCATCTTTTATGATCATTTATTGTCCTTCAGGATTCATTCTGGGTTTTATTTTATTTATTTGATGAAAATGAACAACAATACACACCTTGGATACATTTTTGTTTGATTTGTGTCGAGTGAGATTTTCACCTAGAACCCAAAGGGGGGGGTATTGGCACTTTTCCTGGAAAAATGTGAAAAATTAAATTTTCAAAAAATGAAATAAATGCCTTCTAAACACCTTAAACATTCACTCTAAAACAGAAAATTGTTTTTTTTCGCAATATTTTTAGAAATTTGGCCTCTTTTAGTAACATTAACACTTGCGCTGAAGCAACTTTTATGCTCATTTCTTGTCTTTCAGGATTAATTCTGGGTTTTATTTTGTTTATTTGATGAAAATGAGCAACAATACACACCATGGAAAAATTTTTGTTTGATTTGTATCAAGTGAGATTTTCACCTAGAACCCAAAGGGGGGGGTATTGGCACTTTTCATGGAAAAATGTGAAAAATTAAATTTTCTAAAAATGAAATAAATGCCTTCTAAACACCTCAAACATTTATCCTAAAACAGAAGATTGTTGTTTTTCGCAATATTTTAAGAAATTTGGGCTCTTTTAGTAACATTAACACCTGGGCTGAAGCATCTTTTATGATCATTAATTGTCTTTCAGGATTCATTCTGGGTTTTGTTTTGTTTATTTGATGAAAATGAACAACAATACACACCTTGGATTCATTTTTGTTTGATTTGTGTCGAGTGACATTTTCGCCTAGAACCCAAAGGGGGGGGTATTGGCACTTTTCATGGAAAAATGTGAAAAATTAAATTTTCTAAAAATGAAATAAATGCCTTCTAAACACCTCAAACATTTATCCTAAAACAGAAGATTGTTGTTTTTCGCAATATTTTTAGAAATTTGGGCTCTTTTAGTAACATTAACACCTGGGCTGAAGCATCTTTTATGATCATTTATTGTCTATCAGGATACATTCTGGGTTTTATTTTGTTTATTTGATGAAAATGAACAACAATAAACACCTTGGATACATTTTTGTTTGATTTGTGTCGGGTGAGATTTTCACTTAGAACCCAAAGGTGGGGGTATTGGCACTTTTCATGGAAAAATGTGAAAAATTAAATCTTCTAAAAATGAAATAAATGCCTTCTAAACTACTCAAACATTCACTCTAAAACAGAAGATTGTTGTTTTTCGCAATATTTTTAGAAATTTGGGCTCTTTTAATAACATTAACACTTGCGCTGAAGCATCTTTTATGCTCATTTCTTGTCTTTCAGGATTAATTCTGGGTTTAATTTGTTTATTTGATGAAAATGAACAACAATACACACCATGGAAACATTTTTGTTTGATTTGTTTCGAGTTAGATTTTCACCTAGAACCCAAAGGGTGGGGTATTGGCACTTTTCATGGAAAAATGTGAAAAATTAAATTTTCTAAAAATGAAATAAATGCCTTATAAACACCTCAAACATTCACTCTAGAACAGAAGATTGTTGTTTTTCGCAAAATTTTTAGAAATTTGGGCTCTTTTAATAACATTAACACTTGCGCTGAAGCATCTTTTATGCTCATTTCTTGTCTTTCAGGATTAATTCTGGGTTTAATTTGTTTATTTGATGAAAATGAACAACAATACACACCATGGAAACATTTTTGTTTGATTTGTTTCGAGTTAGATTTTCACCTAGAACCCAAAGGGTGGGGTATTGGCACTTTTCATGGAAAAATGTGAAAAATTAAATTTTCTAAAAATGAAATAAATGCCTTATAAACACCTCAAACATTCACTCTAGAACAGAAGATTGTTGTTTTTCGCAAAATTTTTAGAAATTTGGGCTCTTTTAGTAACATTAACACTTTCGCTGAAGCAACTTTTATGCTCATTTCTTGTATTTCAAGGTTAATTCTGGGTTTTATTTTGTTTATTTGATGAAAATGAACAAAAATACACACCATGGAAACATTTTTGTTTGATTTGTGTCGAGTGAGATTTTCACCTAGAACCCAAAGGGGGGGTATTGGCACTTTTCATTGAAAAATGTGAAAAATTAAATTTTCTAAAAATGAAATAAATGCCTTCTAAACACCTCAAACATTCACTCTAAAACAGAAGATTGTTGTTTTTCGCAATATTTTTAGAAATTTGGGCTCTTTTAGTAACATTAACACCTGGGCTGAAGCATCTTTTATGATCATTTATTGTCCTTCAGGATTCATTCTGGGTTTTATTTTATTTATTTGATGAAAATGAACAACAATACACACCTTGGATACATTTTTGTTTGATTTGTGTCGAGTGAGATTTTCACCTAGAACCCAAAGGGGGGGGTATTGGCACTTTTCATGGAAAAATGTGAAAAATTAAATTTTCAAAAAATGAAATAAATGCCTTCTAAACACCTTAAACATTCACTCTAAAACAGAAAATTGTTTTTTTTCGCAATATTTTTAGAAATTTGGCCTCTTTTAGTAACATTAACACTTGCGCTGAAGCAACTTTTATGCTCATTTCTTGTCTTTCAGGATTAATTCTGGGTTTTATTTTGTTTATTTGATGAAAATGAGCAACAATACACACCATGGAAAAATTTTTGTTTGATTTGTATCAAGTGAGATTTTCACCTAGAACCCAAAGGGGGGGGTATTGGCACTTTTCATGGAAAAATGTGAAAAATTAAATTTTCTAAAAATGAAATAAATGCCTTATAAACACCTCAAACATTCACTCTAAAACAGAGGATTGTTGTTTTTCGCAATATTTTTAGAAATTTGGGCTCTTTTAGTAACATTAACACCTGGGCTGAAGCATCTTTTAATGATCATTTATTGTCTTTCAGGATTCATTCTGGGTTAAATTTAGTTTATTTGATGAAAATGAACAACAATACACACCTTGGATACATTTTTGTTTGATTTGTGTCGAGTGAGATTTTCGCCTAGAACCCAAAGGGGTATTGGCACTTTTCATGGAAAAATGTGAAAAATTAAATTTTCTAAAAATGAAATAAATGCCTTATAAACACCTCTAACATTCACTCTAAAACAGAAGATTGTTGTTTTTCGCAATATTTTTAGAAATTTGGGCTCTTTTAGTAACATTAACACTTTCTCTGAAGCAACTTTTATGCTCATTTCTTGTCCTTCAAGATTAATTCTGGGTTTCATTTTGTTTATTTGATGAAAATGAAACACAATACAAACCATGGAAACATTTTTGTTTGATTTGTGTCGAGTGAGATTTTCACCTAGAACCCAAAGGGGGGGGTATTGGCACTTTTCATGGAAAAATGTGAAAAATTAAATTTTCTAAAAATGAAATTAATGCCTTCTAAACACCTTAAACATTCACTCTAAAACAGAAAATTGTTGATTTTCGCAATATTTTTAGAAATTTGGGCTCTTTTAGTAACATTAACCCCTTGGCTGAAGCATCTTTTATGATCATTTATTGTCTTTAAGGATTCATTCTGGGTTTTATTTTGTTTATTTGATGAAAATGAACAACAATACACACCTTGGATACATTTTTGTTTGATTTGTGTCGAGTGAGATTTTCGCCTAGAACCAAAAGGGGGGTATTGGCACTTTTCATGGAAAAATGTGAAAAATTAAATTTTCTAAAAATGAAATAAATGCCTTCTAAACACCTCAAACATTTATCCTAAAACAGAAGATTGTTGTTTTTCGCAATATTTTAAGAAATTTGGGCTCTTTTAGTAACATTAACACCTGGGCTGAAGCATCTTTTATGATCATTAATTGTCTTTCAGGATTCATTCTGGGTTTTGTTTTGTTTATTTGATGAAAATGAACAACAATACACACCTTGGATTCATTTTTGTTTGATTTGTGTCGAGTGACATTTTCACCTAGAACCCAAAGGGGGGGGTATTGGCACTTTTCATGGAAAAATGTGAAAAATTAAATTTTCTAAAAATGAAATAAATGCCTTCTAAACACCTCAAACATTTATCCTAAAACAGAAGATTGTTGTTTTTCGCAATATTTTTAGAAATTTGGGCTCTTTTAGTAACATTAACACCTGGGCTGAAGCATCTTTTATGATCATTTATTGTCTATCAGGATACATTCTGGGTTTTATTTTGTTTATTTGATGAAAATGAACAACAATAAACACCTTGGATACATTTTTGTTTGATTTGTTTCGGGTGAGATTTTCACTTAGAACCCAAAGGTGGGGGTATTGGCACTTTTCATGGAAAAATGTGAAAAATTAAATCTTCTAAAAATGAAATAAATGCCTTCTAAACTACTCAAACATTCACTCTAAAACAGAAGATTGTTGTTTTTCGCAATATTTTTAGAAATTTGGGCTCTTTTAATAACATTAACACTTGCGCTGAAGCATCTTTTATGCTCATTTCTTGTCTTTCAGGATTAATTCTGGGTTTAATTTGTTTATTTGATGAAAATGAACAACAATACACACCATGGAAACATTTTTGTTTGATTTGTTTCGAGTTAGATTTTCACCTAGAACCCAAAGGGTGGGGTATTGGCACTTTTCATGGAAAAATGTGAAAAATTAAATTTTCTAAAAATGAAATAAATGCCTTATAAACACCTCAAACATTCACTCTAGAACAGAAGATTGTTGTTTTTCGCAAAATTTTTAGAAATTTGGGCTCTTTTAGTAACATTAACACTTTCGCTGAAGCAACTTTTATGCTCATTTCTTGTATTTCAAGGTTAATTCTGGGTTTTATTTTGTTTATTTGATGAAAATGAACAATAATACACACCATGGAAACATTTTTGTTTGATTTGTGTCGAGTGAGATTTTCACCTAGAACCCAAAGGGGGGGATATTGGCACTTTTCATGGAAAAATGTGAAAAATTAAATTTTCTAAAAATGAAATAAATGCTTTCTAAACACCTCAAACATTCACTCTAAAACAGAAAATTGTTGTTTTTCGCAATATTTTTAGAAATTTGGGCTCTTTTAGTAACATTAACACCTGGGCTGAAGCATCTTTTATGATCATTTTGTCTTTCAGGATTCATTCTGGGTTTTATTTTGTTTATTTGATGAAGATGAACAACAATACACACCTTGGATACATTTTTGTTTGATTTGTGCCGAGTGAGATTTTCACCTAGAACCCAAAGGGGGGGGTATTGGCACTTTTCATGGAAATATGTGAAAAATTAAATTTTCTAAAAATGAAATAAATGCCTTCTAAACTCCTCAAACATTCACTCTAAAACAGAAGGTTGTTGTTTTTCGCAATATTTTTAGAAATTTGGGCTTTTTTAATAACATTAACACTTGCGCTGAAGCAACTTAAATGCTAATTTCTTGTCTTTGAGGATTAATTCTGGGTTTTATTTTTTTATTTGATGAAAATGAACAACAATACACACCATGGAAACATTTTTGTTTGATTTGTGTCGAGTGAGATTTCACCTAGAACCCAAAGGGGGGGGTATTGGCACTTTTCATGGAAAAATGTGAAAAATTAAATTTTCTAAAAATGAAATAAATGCCTTCTAAACACCTTAAACATTCACTTTAAAACAGAAGATTGTTGTTTTTCGCAATATTTTTAGAAATTTGGGCTCTTTTAGTAACATTAACACCTGGGCTGAAGCATCTTTTATGATCATTAATTGTCTTTCAGGATTAATTCTGGGTTTTATTTTGTTTATTTGATGAAAATGAACAACAATACACACCTTGGATACATTTTTGTTTGATTTGTGTCGAGTGAGATTTTCACCTAGAACCCAAAGGGGGGGGTATTGGCACTTTTCATGGAAATATGTGAAAAATTAAATTTTCTAAAAATGAAATAAATGCCTTCTAAACACCTCAAACATTCACTCTAAAACAGAAGATTGTTGTTTTTCGCAATATTTTTAGAAATTTGGGCTTTTTTAATAACATTAACACTTGCGCTGAAGCAACTTAAATGCTAATTTCCTGTCTTTCAGGATTAATTCTGGGTTTTATTTTTTTATTTGATGAAAATGAACAACAATACACACCATGGAAACATTTTTGTTTGTTTTGTGTCGAGTGACATTTTCACCTAGAACCCAAAGGGGGGGGTATTGGCACTTTTCATGGAAAAATGTGAAAAATTAAATTTTCTAAAAATGAAATAAATGCCTTCTAAACACCTTAAACATTCACTCTAAAACAGAAGATTGTTGTTTTTCGCAATATTTTTAGAAATTTGGGCTCTTTTAGTAACATTAACACTTTCGCTGAAGCATCTTTTATGCTCATTTCTTGTATTTCAAGGTTAATTCTGGGTTTTATTTTGTTTATTTGATGAAAATGAACAACAACACACACCTTGGATACATTTTTGTTTGATTTGTGTCGAGTGAGATTTTCACCTAGAACCCAAAGGGGGGGGTATTGGCACTTTTCATGGAAAAATGTGAAAAATTAAATTTTCTAAAAATGAAATTAGTGCCTTCTAAACACCTTAAACATTCACTCTAAAACAGAAAATTGTTGATTTTCGCAATATTTTTAGAAATTTGGGCTCTTTTAGTAACATTAACCCCTTGGCTGAAGCATCTTTTATGATCATTTATTGTCTTAAAGGATTCATTCTGGGTTTTATTTTGTTTATTTGATGAAAATGAACAACAATACACACCTTGGATACATTTTTGTTTGATTTGTGTCGAGTGACATTTTCACCTAGAACCCAAAGGGGGGGGTATTGGCACTTTTCATGGAAAAATGTGAAAAATTAAATTTTCTAAAAATGAAATAAATGCCTTCTAAACACCTCAAACATTTATCCTAAAACAGAAGATTGTTGTTTTTCGCAATATTTTTAGAAATTTGGGCTCTTTTAATAACATTAACACTTGCGCTGAAGCATCTTTTATGCTCATTTCTTGTCTTTCAGGATTAATTCTGGGTTTTATTTTGTTTATTTGATGAAAATGAACAACAATACACACCTTGGATACATTTTTGTTTGATTTGTGTCGAGTGAGATTTTCACCTAGAACCCAAAGGGGGGGATATTGGCACTTTTCATGGAAAAATGTGAAAAATTAAATTTTCTAAAAATGAAATAAATGCTTTCTAAACACCTCAAACATTCACTCTAAAACAGAAAATTGTTGTTTTAGGCAATATTTTTAGAAATTTGGGCTCTTTTAGTAACATTAACACCTGGGCTGAAGCATCTTTTATGATCATTTTGTCTTTCAGGATTCATTCTGGGTTTTATTTTGTTTATTTGATGAAAATGAACAACAACACACACCTTGGATACATTTTTGTTTGATTTGTGTCGAGTGAGATTTTCACCTAGAACCCAAAGGGGGGGGTATTGGCACTTTTCATGGAAATATGTGAAAAATTAAATTTTCTAAAAATGAAATAAATGCCTTCTAAACACCTCAAACATTCACTCTAAAACAGAAGATTGTTGTTTTTCGCAATATTTTTAGAAATTTGGGCTTTTTTAATAACATTAACACTTGCGCTGAAGCAACTTAAATGCTAATTTCTTGTCTTTCAGGATTAATTCTGGGTTTTTTTTTTATTTGATGAAAATGAACAACAATACACACCATGGAAACATTTTTGTTTGATTTGTGTCGAGTGAGATTTTCACCTAGAACCCAAAGGGGGGGGTATTGGCACTTTTCATGGAAAAATGTGAAAAATTAAATTTTCTAAAAATGAAATAAATGCCTTCTAAACACCTTAAACATTCACTCTAAAACAGAAGATTGTTGTTTTTCGCAATATTTTTAGAAATTTGGGCTCTTTTAGTAACATTAACACTTTCGCTGAAGCAACTTTTATGCTCATTTCTTGTATTTCAAGGTTAATTCTGGGTTTTATTTTGTTTATTTGATGAAAATGAACAACAACACACACCTTGGATACATTTTTAATTGATTTGTGTCGAGTGAGATTTTCACCTAGAACCCAAAGGGGGGGGTATTGGCACTTTTCATGGAAAAATGTGAAAAATTAAATTTTCTAAAAATGAAATAAATGCCTTCTAAACTACTCAAACATTCACTCTAAAACAGAAGATTGTTGTTTTTCGCAATATTTTTAGAAATTTGGGCCCTTTTAATAACATTAACACTTGCGCTGAAGCATCTTTTATGCTCATTTCTCGTCTTTCAGGATTAATTCTGGGTTTTATTTTGTTTATTTGATGAAAATGAACAATAATACACACCATGGAAACATTTTTGTTTGATTTGTGTCGAGTGAGATTTTCACCTAGAACCCAAAGGGGGGGGTATTGGCACTTTTCATGGAAAAATGTGAAAAATTAAATTTTCTAAAAATGAAATTAATGCCTTCTAAACACCTTAAACATTCACTCTAAAACAGAAAATTGTTGATTTTCGCAATATTTTTAGAAATTTGGGCTCTTTTAGTAACATTAACCCCTTGGCTGAAGCATCTTTTATGATCATTTATTGTCTTTAAGGATTCATTCTGGGTTTTATTTTGTTTATTTGATGAAAATGAACAACAATACACACCTTGGATACATTTTTGTTTGATTTGTGTCGAGTGAGATTTTCACCTAGAACCAAAAGGGGGGGGTATTGGCACTTTTCATGGAAAAATGTGAAAAATTAAATTTTCTAAAAATGAAATAAATGCCTTCTAAACACCTCAAACATTTATCCTTAAACAGAAGATTGTTGTTTTTCGCAATATTTTAAGAAATTTGGGCTCTTTTAGTAACATTAACACCTGGGCTGAAGCATCTTTTATGATCATTAATTGTCTTTCAGGATTCATTCTGGGTTTTGTTTTGTTTATTTGATGAAAATGAACAACAATACACACCTTGGATACATTTTTGTTTGATTTGTGTCGAGTGACATTTTTACCTAGAACCCAAATATTGGCACTTTTCATGGAAAAATGTGAAAAATTAAATTTTCTAAAAATGAAATAAATGCCTTCTAAACACCTCAAACATTTATCCTAAAACAGAAGATTGTTGTTTTTCGCAATATTTTTAGAAATTTGGGCTCTTTTAATAACATTAACACTTGCGCTGAAGCATCTTTTATGCTCATTTCTTGTCTTTCAGGATTAATTCTGGGTTTTATTTTGTTTATTTGATGAAAATGAACAACAATACACACCATGGAAACATTTTTGTTTGATTTGTTTCGAGTTAGATTTTCACCTAGAACCCAAAGGGGGGGTATTGGCACTTTTCATGGAAATATGTGAAAAATTAAATTTTCTAAAAATGAAATAAATGCCTTCTAAACACCTCAAACATTCACTCTAAAACAGAAGATTGTTGTTTTTCGCAATATTTTTAGAAATTTGGGCTTTTTTAATAACATTAACACCCGCGCTGAAGCAACTTAAATGCTAATTTCTTGTCTTTCAGGATTAATTCTGGGTTTTATTTTTTTATTTGATGAAAATGAACAACAATACACACCATGGAAACATTTTTGTTTGAGTTGTGTCGAGTGAGATTTTCACCTAGAACCCAAAGGGGGGGGTATTGGCACTTTTCATGGAAAAATGTGAAAAATTAAATTTTCTAAAAATGAAATAAATGCCTTCTAAACACCTTAAACATTCACTCTAAAACAGAAGATTGTTGTTTTTCGCAATATTTTTAGAAATTTGGGCTCTTTTAGTAACATTAACACTTTCGCTGAAGCAACTTTTATGCTCATTTCTTTTATTTCAAGGTTAATTCTGGGTTTTATTTTGTTTATTTGATGAAAATGAACAACAACACACACCTTGGATACATTTTTGTTTGATTTGTGTCGAGTGAGATTTTCACCTAGAACCCAAAGGTGGGGGTATTGGCACTCTTAATGGAAAAATGTGAAAAATAAAATTTTCTAAAAATGACATAAATGCCTTCTAAACACCTCAAACATTCACTCTCAAACAGAAGATTGTTGTTTTTCGCAATATTTTTAGAAATTTGGGCTCTTTTAGTAACATTAACACCTGGGCTGAAGCATCTTTTATGATCATTTATTGTCTTTCAGGATTCATTCTGGGTTTTATTTTGTTTATTTGATGAAAATGAAAAGCAACACACACCTTGGATACATTATTGTTTGATTTGTGTTGAGTGAGATTTTCACCTAGAGCCCAAAGGGGGGGGGTATTGGCACTTTTCATGGAAAAATGTGAAAAATTAAATTTTCTAAAAATGAAATAAATGCCTTCTAAACACCTCAAACATTCAGTCTAAAACAGAAGACTGTTGCTTTTCGCAATATTTTTAGAAATTTGGACTCTTTTAGTAACATTAACACTTGCGCTGAAGCATCTTTTATGCTCATTTCTTGTCTTTCAGGATAAATTCTGGGTTTTATTTTGTTTATTTGATGAAAATGAACAACAATACACACCATGGAAACATTTTTGTTTGATTTGTGTCGAGTGAGATTTTCACCTAGAACCCAAAGGGGGGGATATTGGCACTTTTCATGGAAAAATGTGAAAAATTAAATTTTCTAAAAATGAAATAAATGCTTTCTAAACACCTCAAACATTCACTCTAAAACAGAAAATTGTTGTTTTTCGCAATATTTTTAGAAATTTGGGCTCTTATAGTAACATTAACACCTGGGCTGAAGCATCTTTTATGATCATTTTGTCTTTCAGGATTCATTCTGGGTTTTATTTTGTTTATTTGATGAAGATGAACAACAATACACACCTTGGATACATTTTTGTTTGATTTGTGTCGAGTGAGATTTTCACCTAGAACCCAAAGGGGGGGTATTGGCACTTTTCATGGAAATATGTGAAAAATTAAATTTTCTAAAAATGAAATAAATGCCTTCTAAACACCTCAAACATTCACTCTAAAACAGAAGATTGTTGTTTTTCGCAATATTTTTAGAAATTTGGGCTTTTTTAATAACATTAACACTTGCGCTGAAGCAACTTAAATGCTAATTTCCTGTCTTTCAGGATTAATTCTGGGTTTTATTTTTTTATTTGATGAAAATGAACAACAATACACACCATGGAAACATTTTTGTTTGTTTTGTGTCGAGTGAGATTTTCACCTAGAACCCAAAGGGGGGGGTATTGGCACTTTTCATGGAAAAATGTGAAAAATTAAATTTTCTAAAAATGAAATAAATGCCTTCTAAACACCTTAAACATTCACTCTAAAACAGAAGATTGTTGTTTTTCGCAATATTTTTAGAAATTTGGGCTCTTTTAGTAACATTAACACTTTCGCTGAAGCAACTTTTATGCTCATTTCTTGTATTTCAAGGTTAATTCTGGGTTTTATTTTGTTTATTTGATGAAAATGAACAACAACACACACCTTGGATACATTTTTGTTTGATTTGTGTCGAGTGAGATTTTCACCTAGAACCCAAAGGTGGGGGTATTGGCACTCTTAATGGAAAAATGTGAAAAATAAAATTTTCTAAAAATGACATAAATGCCTTCTAAACACCTCAAACATTCACTCTCAAACAGAAGATTGTTGTTTTTCGCAATATTTTTAGAAATTTGGGCTCTTTTGGTAACATTAACACCTGGGCTGAAGCATCTTTTATGATTATTTATTGTCTTTCAGGATTCATTCTGGGTTTTATTTTGTTTATTTGATGAAAATGAAAAGCAACACACACCTTGGATACATTATTGTTTGATTTGTGTTGAGTGAGATTTTCACCTAGAACCCAAAGGGGGGGGTATTGGCACTTTTCATGGAAAAATGTGAAAAATTAAATTTTCTAAAAATGAAATAAATGCCTTCTAAACACCTTAAACATTCACTCTAAAACAGAAGATTGTTGTTTTTCGCAATATTTTTAGAAATTTGGGCTCTTTTAGTAACATAAACACTTTCTCTGAAGCAACTTTTATGCTCATTTCTTGTCCTTCAAGATTAATTCTGGGTTTTATTTTGTTTATTTGATGAAAATGAAACACAATACACACCATGGAAACATTTTTGTTTGATTTGTGTCGAGTGAGATTTTCACCTAGAACCCAAAGGGCACTTTTCATGGAAAAATGTGAAAAATTAAATTTTCTAAAAATGAAATTAATGCCTTCTAAACACCTTAAACATTCACTCTAAAACAGAAAATTGTTGATTTTCGCAATATTTTTAGAAATTTGGGCTCTTTTAGTAACATTAACCCCTTGGCTGAAGCATCTTTTATGATCATTTATTGTCTTAAAGGATTCATTCTGGGTTTTATTTTGTTTATTTGATGAAAATGAACAACAATACACACCTTGGATACATTTTTGTTTGATTTGGGTCGAGTGAGATTTTCACCTAGAACCAAAAGGGGGGGGTATTGGCACTTTTCATGGAAAAATGTGAAAAATTAAATTTTCTAAAAATGAAATAAATGCCTTCTAAACACCTCAAACATTTATCCTAAAACAGAAGATTGTTGTTTTTCGCAATATTTTAAGAAATTTGGGCTCTTTTAGTAACATTAACACCTGGGCTGAAGCATCTTTTATGATCATTAATTGTCTTTCAGGATTAATTCTGGGTTTTATTTTGTTTATTTGATGAAAATGAACAACAATACACACCTTGGATACATTTTTGTTTGATTTGTGTCGAGTGAGATTTTCACCTAGAACCCAAAGGGGGGGGTATTGGCACTTTTCATGGAAATATGTGAAAAATTAAATTTTCTAAAAATGAAATAAATGCCTTCTAAACACCTCAAACATTCACTCTAAAACAGAAGATTGTTGTTTTTCGCAATATTTTTAGAAATTTGGGCTTTTTTAATAACATTAACACTTGCGCTGAAGCAACTTAAATGCTAATTTCCTGTCTTTCAGGATTAATTCTGGGTTTTATTTTTTTATTTGATGAAAATGAACAACAATACACACCATGGAAACATTTTTGTTTGTTTTGTGTCGAGTGACATTTTCACCTAGAACCCAAAGGGGGGGGTATTGGCACTTTTCATGGAAAAATGTGAAAAATTAAATTTTCTAAAAATGAAATAAATGCCTTCTAAACACCTTAAACATTCACTCTAAAACAGAAGATTGTTGTTTTTCGCAATATTTTTAGAAATTTGGGCTCTTTTAGTAACATTAACACTTTCGCTGAAGCAACTTTTATGCTCATTTCTTGTATTTCAAGGTTAATTCTGGGTTTTATTTTGTTTATTTGATGAAAATGAACAACAACACACACCTTGGATACATTTTTGTTTGATTTGTGTCGAGTGAGATTTTCACCTAGAACCCAAAGGGGGGGGTATTGGCACTTTTCATGGAAAAATGTGAAAAATTAAATTTTCTAAAAATGAAATTAGTGCCTTCTAAACACCTTAAACATTCACTCTAAAACAGAAAATTGTTGATTTTCGCAATATTTTTAGAAATTTGGGCTCTTTTAGTAACATTAACCCCTTGGCTGAAGCATCTTTTATGATCATTTATTGTCTTAAAGGATTCATTCTGGGTTTTATTTTGTTTATTTGATGAAAATGAACAACAATACACACCTTGGATACATTTTTGTTTGATTTGTGTCGAGTGAGATTTTCACCTAGAACCAAAAGGGGGGGGTATTGGCACTTTTCATGGAAAAATGTGAAAAATTAAATTTTCTAAAAATGAAATAAATGCCTTCTAAACACCTCAAACATTTATCCTAAAACAGAAGATTGTTGTTTTTCGCAATATTTTAAGAAATTTGGGCTCTTTTAGTAACATTACCACCTGGGCTGAAGCATCTTTTATGATCATTAATTGTCTTTCAGGATTCATTCTGGGTTTTGTTTTGTTTATTTGATGAAAATGAACAACAATACACACCTTGGATACATTTTTGTTTGATTTGTGTCGAGTGACATTTTCACCTAGAACCCAAAGGGGGGGTATTGGCACTTTTCATGGAAAAATGTGAAAAATTAAATCTTCTAAAAATGAAATAAATGCCTTCTAAACTACTCAAACATTCACTCTAAAACAGAAGATTGTTGTTTTTCGCAATATTTTTAGAAATTTGGGCTCTTTTAATAACATTAACACTTGCGCTGAAGCATCTTTTATGCTCATTTCTTGTCTTTCAGGATTAATTCTGGGTTTTATTTTGTTTATTTGATGAAAATGAACAACAATACACACCATGGAAAAATTTTTTTTGATTTGTTTCGAGTTAGATTTTCACCTAGAACCCAAAGGGTGGGGTATTGGCACTTTTCATGGAAAAATATGAAAAATTAAATTTTCTAAAAATGAAATAAATGCCTTATAAACACCTCAAACATTCACTCTAGAACAGAAGATTGTTGTTTTTCGCAAAATTTTTAGAAATTTGGGCTCTTTTAGTAACATTAACACTTTCGCTGAAGCAACTTTTATGCTCATTTCTTGTATTTCAAGGTTAATTCTGGGTTTTATTTTGTTTATTTGATGAAAATGAACAATAATACACACCATGGAAACATTTTTGTTTGATTTGTGTCGAGTGAGATTTTCACCTAGAACCCAAAGGGGGGGATATTGGCACTTTTCATGGAAAAATGTGAAAAATTAAATTTTCTAAAAATGAAATAAATGCTTTCTAAACACCTCAAACATTCACTCTAAAACAGAAAATTGTTGTTTTTCGCAATATTTTTAGAAATTTGGGCTCTTTTAGTAACATTTACACCTGGGCTGAAGCATCTTTTATGATCATTTTGTCTTTCAGGATTCATTCTGGGTTTTATTTTGTTTATTTGATGAAGATGAACAACAACACACACCTTGGATACATTTTTTATTGATTTGTGTCGAGTGAGATTTTCACCTAGAACCCAAAGGTGGGGGTATTGGCACTCTTAATGGAAAAATGTGAAAAATAAAATTTTCTAAAAATGACATAAATGCCTTCTAAACACCTCAAACATTCACTCTCAAACAGAAGATTGTTGTTTTTCGCAATATTTTTAGAAATTTGGGCTCTTTTAGTAACATTAACACCTGGGCTGAAACATCTTATATGATCTTTTATTGTCTTTCAGGATTCATTCTGGGTTTTATTTTGTTTATTTGATGAAAATGAACAACAACACACACCTTGGATACATTATTGTTTGATTTGTGTTGAGGGAGATTTTCACCTAAAACCCAAAGGGGGGGGTATTGGCACTTTTCATGGAAAAATGTGAAAAATTAAATTTTCTAAAAATGAAATAAATGCCTTCTAAACACCTCAAACATTCAGTCTAAAACAGAAGACTGTTGTTTTTCGCAATATTTTTAGAAATTTGGCCTCTTTTAGTAACATTAACACTTGCGCTGAAGCAACTTTTATGCTCATTTCTTGTCTTTCAGGATTAATTCTGGGTTTAATTTTGTATATTTGATGAAAATGAACAACAATACACACCATGGAAACATTTTTGTTTGATTTGTGTCGAGTGAGATTTTCACCTAGAACCCAAAGGGTGGGGTATTGGCACTTTTCATGGAAAAATGTGAAAAATTAAATTTTCTAAAAATGAAATAAATGCCTTATAAACACCTCAAACATTCACTCTAGAACAGAAGATTGTTGTTTTTCGCAAATTTTTTAGAAATTTGGGCTCTTTTAGTAACATTAACACTTTCGCTGAAGCAACTTTTATGCTCATTTCTTGTATTTCAAGGTTAATTCTGGGTTTTATTTTGTTTATTTGATGAAAATGAACAATAATACACACCATGGAAACATTTTTGTTTGATTTTTGTCGAGTGAGATTTTCACCTAGAACCCAAAGGGGGGGGTATTGGCACTTTTCATGGAAAAATGTGAAAAATTAAATTTTCTAAAAATGAAATAAATGCTTTCTAAACACCTCAAACATTCACTCTAAAACAGAAAATTGTTGTTTTTCGCAATATTTTTAGAAATTTGGGCTCTTTTAGTAACATTAACACCTGGGCTGAAGCATCTTTTATGATCATTTTGTCTTTCAGGATTCATTCTGGGTTTTATTTTGTTTATTTGATGAAGATGAACAACAATACACACCTTGGATACATTTTTGTTTGATTTGTGTCGAGTGAGATTTTCACCTAGAACCCAAAGGGGGGGTATTGGCACTTTTCATGGAAATATGTGAAAAATTAAATTTTCTAAAAATGAAATAAATGCCTTCTAAACACCTCAAACATTCACTCTAAAACAGAAGATTGTTGTTTTTCGCAATATTTTTAGAAATTTGGGCTTTTTTAATAACATTAACACTTGCGCTGAAGCAACTTAAATGCTAATTTCTTGTCTTTCAGGATTAATTCTGGGTTTTATTTTTTTATTTGATGAAAATGAAAAACAATACACACCATGGAAACATTTTTGTTTTATTTGTGTCGAGTGAGATTTTCACCTAGAACCCAAAGGGGGGGGTATTGGCACTTTTCATGGAAAAATGTGAAAAATTAAATTTTCTAAAAATGAAATAAATGTCTTCTAAACACCTTAAACATTCACTCTAAAACAGAAGATTGTTGTTTTTCGCAATATTTTTAGAAATTTGGGCTCTTTTAGTAACATTAACACTTTCGCTGAAGCAACTTTTATGCTCATTTCTTGTATTTCAAGGTTAATTCTGGGTTTTATTTTGTTTATTTGATGAAAATGAACAAGAACACACACCTTGGATACATATTTTATTGATTTGTGTCGAGTGAGATTTTCACCTAGAACCCAAAGGTGGGGGTATTGGCACTCTTAATGGAAAAATGTGAAAAATAAAATTTTCTAAAAATGACATAAATGCCTTCTAAACACCTCAAACATTCACTCTCAAACAGAAGATTGTTGTTTTTCGCAATATTTTTAGAAATTTGGGCTCTTTTAGTAACATTAACACCTGGCCTGAAACATCTTTTATGATCTTTTATTGTCTTTCAGGATTCATTCTGGGTTTTATTTTGTTTATTTGATGAAAATGAACAACAACACACACCTTGGATACATTATTGTTTGATTTGTGTTGAGTGAGATTTTCACCTAGAACCCAAAGGGGGGGGTATTGGCACTTTTCATGGAAAAATGTGAAAAATTAAATTTTCTAAAAATGAAATAAATGCCTTCTAAACACCTCAAACATTCAGTCTAAAACAGAAGACTGTTGTTTTTCGCAATATTTTTAGAAATTTGGCCTCTTTTAGTAACATTAACACTTGCGCTGAAGCAACTTTTATGCTCATTTCTTGTCTTCCAGGATTAATTCTGGGTTTAATTTTGTATATTTGATGAAAATGAACAACAATACACACCATGGAAACATTTTTGTTTGATTTGTGTCGAGTGAGATTTTCACCTAGAACCCAAAGGGTGGGGTATTGGCACTTTTCATGGAAAAATGTGAAAAATTAAATTTTCTAAAAATGAAATAAATGCCTTATAAACACCTCAAACATTCACTCTAGAACAGAAGATTGTTGTTTTTCGCAAAATTTTTAGAAATTTGGGCTCTTTTAGTAAAATTAACACTTTCGCTGAAGCAACTTTTATGCTCATTTCTTGTATTTCAAGGTTAATTCTGGGTTTTATTTTGTTTATTTGATGAAAATGAACAATAATACACACCATGGAAACATTTTTGTTTGATTTGTATCGAGTGAGATTTTCACCTAGAACCCAAAGGGGGGGATATTGGCACTTTTCATGGAAAAATGTGAAAAATTAAATTTTCTAAAAATGAAATAAATGTTTTCTAAACACCTCAAACATTCACTCTAAAACAGAAAATTGTTGTTTTTCGCAATATTTTTAGAAATTTGGGCTCTTTTAGTAACATTAACACCTGGGCTGAAGCATCTTTTATGATCATTTTGTCTTTCAGGATTCATTCTGGGTTTTATTTTGTTTATTTGATGAAGATGAACAACAATACACACCTTGGATACATTTTTGTTTGATTTGTGTCGAGTGAGATTTTCACCAAGAACCCAAAGGGGGGGTATTGGCACTTTTCATGGAAATATGTGAAAAATTAAATTTTCTAAAAATGAAATAAATGCCTTCTAAACACCTCAAACATTTACTCTAAAACAGAAGATTGTTGTTTTTCGCAATATTTTTAGAAATTTGGGCTTTTTTAATAACATTAACTCTTGCGCTGAAGCAACTTAAATGCTAATTTCTTGTCTTTCAGGATTAATTCTGGGTTTTATTTTTTTTATTGATGAAAATGAACAACAATACACACCATGGAAACATTTTTGTTTGATTTGTGTCGAGTGAGATTTTCACCTAGAACCCAAAGGGGGGGTATTGGCACTTTTCATGGAAAAATGTGAAAAATTAAATTTTCTAAAAATGAAATAAATGCCTTCTAAACACCTTAAACATTCACTCTAAAACAGAAGATTGTTGTTTTTCGCAATATTTTTAGAAATTTGGGCTCTTTTAGTAACATTAACACTTTCGCTGAAGCAACTTTTATGCTCATTTCTTGTATTTCAAGGTTAATTCTGGGTTTTATTTTGTTTATTTGATGAAAATGAACAACAACACACACCTTGGATACATTTTTTATTGATTTGTGTCGAGTGAGATTTTCACCTAGAACCCAAAGGGGGGGGTATTGGCACTTTTCATGGAAAAATGTGAAAAATTAAATTTTCTAAAAATGAAATAAATGCCTTCTAAACACCTCAAACATTCAGTCTAAAACAGAAGACTGTTGTTTTTCGCAATATTTTTAGAAATTTGGCCTCTTTTAGTAACATTAACACTTGCGCTGAAGCAACTTTTATGCTCATTTCTTGTCTTCCAGGATTAATTCTGGGTTTAATTTTGTATATTTGATGAAAATGAACAACAATACACACCATGGAAACATTTTTGTTTGATTTGTGTCGAGTGAGATTTTCACCTAGAACCCAAAGGGGGGGTATTGGCACTTTTCATGGAAAAATGTGAAAAATTAAATTTTCTAAAAATGAAATAAATGCCTTCTAAACACCTCAAACATTCACTCTAAAACAGAAGATTGTTGTTTTTCGCAATATTTTTAGAAATTTGGGCTCTTTTAGTAACATTAACACCTGGGCTGAAGCATCTTTTATGATCATTTATTGTCCTTCAGGATTCATTCTGGGTTTTATTTTATTTATTTGATGAAAATGAACAACAATACACACCTTGGATACATTTTTGTTTGATTTGTGTCGAGTGAGATTTTCACCTAGAACCCAAAGGGGGGGGGGTATTGGCACTTTTCATGGAAAAATGTGAAAAATTAAATTTTCAAAAAATGAAATAAATGCCTTCTAAACACCTTAAACATTCACTCTAAAACAGAAGATTGTTTTTTTTCGCAATATTTTTAGAAATTTGGCCTCTTTTAGTTACATTAACACTTGCGCTGAAGCAACTTTTATGCTCATTTCTTGTCTTTCAGGATTAATTCTGGGTTTTATTTTGTTTATTTGATGAAAATGAGCAACAATACACACCATGGAAAAATTTTTGTTTGATTTGTATCAAGTGAGATTTTCACCTAGAACCCAAAGGGGGGGGGGGTATTGGCACTTTTCATGGAAAAATGTGAAAAATTAAATTTTCTAAAAATGAAATAAATGCCTTATAAACACCTCAAACATTCACTCTAAAACAGAGGATTGTTGTTTTTCGCAATATTTTTAGAAATTTGGGCTCTTTTAGTAACATTAACACCTGGGCTGAAGCATCTTTTAAAGATCATTTATTGTCTTTCAGGATTCATTCTGGGTTAAATTTAATTTATTTGATGAAAATGAACAACAATACACACCTTGGATACATTTTTGTTTGATTTGTGTCGAGTGAGATTTTCGCCTAGAACCCAAAGGGGGGGGTATTAGCACTTTTCATGGAAAAATGTGAAAAATTAAATTTTCTAAAAATGAAATAAATGCCTTATAAACACCTCAAACATTCACTCTAAAACAGAAGATTGTTGTTTTTCGCAATATTTTTAGAAATTTGGGCTCTTTTAGTAACATTAACACTTTCTCTGAAGCAACTTTTATGCTCATTTCTTGTCCTTCAAGATTAATTCTGGGTTTTATTTTGTTTATCTGATGAAAATGAAACACAATACACACCATGGAAACATTTTTGTTTGATTTGTGTCGAGTGAGATTTTCACCTAGAACCCAAAGGGGGGGGTATTTGCACTTTTCATCGAAAAATGTGAAAAATTAAATTTTCTAAAAATGAAATAAATGCCTTCTAAACACCTCAAACATTCACTCTAAAACAGAAGATTGTTGTTTTTTGCAATATTTTTAGTAATTTGGCCTCTTTTAGTAACATTAACACTTGCGCTGAAGCAACTTTTATGCTCATTTCTTGTCTTCCAGGATTAATTCTGGGTTTAATTTTGTATATTTGATGAAAATGAACAACAATACACACCATGGAAACATTTTTGTTTGATTTGTGTCGAGGGAGATTTTCACCTAGAACCCAAAGGGGGGGGTATTGGCACTTTTCATGGAAAAATGTAAAAAATTAAATTTTCTAAAAATGAAATAAATGCCTTCTAAACACCTTAAACATTCACTCTAAAACAGAAGATTGTTGTTTTTCGCAATATTTTTAGAAATTTGGGCTCTTTTAGTAACATTAACACTTTCGCTGAAGCAACTTTTATGCTCATTTCTTGTATTTCAAGGTTAATTCTGGGTTTTATTTTGTTTATTTGATGAAAATGAACAACAATACACACCTTGGATACATTTTGGTTTGATTTGTGTCGAGTGAGATTTTCACCTAGAACCCAAAGGGGGGGGTATTGGCACTTTTCATGGAAAAATGTGAAAAATTAAATTTTCTAAAAATGAAATAAATGCCTTCTAAACACCTCAAACATTCAGTCTAAAACAGAAGACTGTTGTTTTTCGCAATATTTTTAGAAATTTGGACTCTTAGTAACATTAACATTTGCGCTGAAGCAACTTAAATGCTAATTTCTTGTCTTTCAGGATTAATTCTGGGTTTAATTTTGTTTATTCGATGAAAATGAACATTAATACACACCATGGAAACATTTTTGTTTGATTTGTGTCGAGTGAGATTTTCACCTAGAACCCAATGGGGGGTTATTGGCACTTTTCATGGAAAAATGTAAAAAATTAAATTTTCTAAAAATGAAATAAATGCCTTCTTAACACCTCAAACATATATCCTAAAACAGAAGATTGTTGTTTTTCGCAATATTTTTAGAAATTTGGGCTCTTTTAGTAACATTAACACCTGGGCTGAAGCATCTTTTATGATCATTAATTGTCTTTCAGGATTCATTCTGGGTTTTGTTTTGTTTATTTGATGAAAATGAACAACAATACACACCTTGGATACATTTTGGTTTGATTTGTGTCGAGTGAGATTTTCACCTAGAACCCAAAGGGGGGGGTATTGGCACTTTTCATGGAAAAATGTGAAAAATTAAATTTTCTAAAAATGAAATAAATGCCTTCTAAACACCTCAAACATTCACTCTAAAACAAAAGATTATTGTTTTTCGCAATATTTTTAGAAATTTGGGCTCTTTTAGTAACATTAACACCTGGGCTGAAGCATCTTTTATGATCATTTATTGTCTATCAGGATACATTCTGGGTTTTATTTTGTTTATTTGATGAAAATGAACAACAATAAACACCTTGGATACATTTTTGTTTGATTTGTGTCGGGTGAGATTTTCACCTAGAACCCAAAGGGGGGGGTATTGGCACTTTTCTAGGAAAAATGTGAAAAATTAAATTTTCTAAAAATGAAATTAATGCCTTCTAAACACCTTAAACATTCACTCTAAAACAGAAAAGTGTTGTTTTTCGCAATATTTTTAGAAATTTGGGCTCTTTTAGTAACATTAACCCCTTGGCTGAAGCATCTTTTATGATCATTTATTGTCTTTAAGGATTCATTCTGGGTTTTATTTTGTTTTTTTGATGAAAATGAACAACAATACACACCTTGGATACATTTTTGTTTGATTTGTGTCGAGTGAGATTTTCACCTAGAAGCAAAAGGGGGGGGGTATTGGCACTTTTCATGGAAAAATGTGAAAAAATGAATTTTCTATAAATGAAATAAATGCCTTCTAAACACCTCAAACATTTATCCTAAAACAGAAGATTGTTGTTTTTCGCAATATTTTAAGAAATCTGGGCTCTTTTAGTAACATTTACACCTGGGCTGAAGCATCTTTTATGATCATTAATTGTCTTTCAGGATTCATTCTGGGTTTTGTTTTCTTTATTTGATGAAAATGAACAACAATACACACCTTGGATACATTTTTGTTTGATTTGTGTCGAGTGACATTTTCACCTAGAACCCAAAGGGGGGGGTATTGGCACTTTTCATGGAAAAATGTGAAAAATTAAATTTTCTAAAAATGAAATAAATGCCTTCTAAACACCTCAAACATTTATCCTAAAACAGAAGATTGTTGTTTTTCGCAATATTTTTAGAAATTTGGGCTCTTTTAGTAACATTAACACCTGGGCTGAAGCATCTTTTATGATCATTTATTGTCTATCAGGATACATTCTGGGTTTTATTTTGTTTATTTGATGAAAATGAACAACAATAAACACCTTGGATACATTTTTGTTTGATTTGTGTCGGGTGAGATTTTCACTTAGAACCCAAAGGTGGGGGTATTGGCACTTTTCATGGAAAAATGTGAAAAATTAAATCTTCTAAAAATGAAATAAATGCCTTCTAAACTACTCAAACATTCACTCTAAAACAGAAGATTGTTGTTTTTCGCAATATTTTTAGAAATTTGGGCTCTTTTAATAACATTAACACTTGCGCTGAAGCATCTTTTATGCTCATTTCTTGTCTTTCAGGATTAATTCTGGGTTTTATTTTGTTTATTTGATGAAAATGAACAACAATACACACCATGGAAACATTTTTGTTTGATTTGTTTCGAGGTAGATTTTCACCTAGAACCCAAAGGGTGGGGTATTGGCACTTTTCATGGAAAAATTTGAAAAATTAAATTTTCTAAAAATTAAAAAAAATGCCTTATAAACACCTCAAATATTCTCTCTAGAACAGAAGATTGTTGTTTTTCGCAAAATTTTTAGAAATTTGGGCTCTTTTAGTAACATTAACACTTTCGCTGAAGCAACTTTTATGCTCATTTCTTGTATGTCAAGGTAAATTCTGGGTTTTATTTTGTTTATTTGATGAAAATGAACAATAATACACACCATGGAAACATTTTTGTTTGATTTGTGTCGAGTGAGATTTTCACCTAGAACCCAAAGGGGGGGATATTGACACTTTTCATGGAAAAATGTGAAAAATTAAATTTTCTAAAAATGAAATAAATGCTTTCTAAACACCTCAAACATTCACTCTAAAACAGAAAATTGTTGTTTTTCGCAATATTTTTAGAAATTTGGGCTCTTTTAGTAACATTAACACCTGGGCTGAAGCATCTTTTATGATCATTTATTGTCTATCAGGATACATTCTGGGTTTTATTTTGTTTATTTGATGAAAATGAACAACAATAAACACCTTGGATACATTTTTGTTTGATTTGTGTCGGGTGAGATTTTCACCTAGAACCCAAAGGGGGGGGTATTTGCACTTTTCATCGAAAAATGTGAAAAATTAAATTTTCTAAAAATGAAATAAATGCCTTCTAAACACCTCAAACATTCACTCTAAAACAGAAGATTGTTGTTTTTTGCAATATTTTTAGAAATTTGGCCTCTTTTAGTAACATTAACACTTGCGCTGAAGCAACTTTTATGCTCATTTCTTGTCTTCCAGGATTAATTCTGGGTTTAATTTTGTATATTTGATGAAAATGAACAACAATACACACCATGGAAACATTTTTGTTTGATTTGTGTCGAGGGAGATTTTCACCTAGAACCCAAAGGGGGGGTATTGGCACTTTTCATGGAAAAATGTAAAAAATTAAATTTTCTAAAAATGAAATAAATGCCTTCTAAACACCTTAAACATTCACTCTAAAACAGAAGATTGTTGTTTTTCGCAATATTTTTAGAAATTTGGGCTCTTTTAGTAACATTAACACTTTCGCTGAAGCAACTTTTATGCTCATTTCTGGTATTCCAAGGTTAATTCTGGGTTTTATTTTGTTTATTTGATGAAAATGAACAACAATACACACCTTGGATACATTTTGGTTTGATTTGTGTCGAGTGAGATTTTCACCTAGAACCCAAAGGGGGGGGTATTGGCACTTTTCATGGAAAAATGTGAAAAATTAAATTTTCTAAAAATGAAATAAATGCCTTCTAAACACCTCAAACATTCAGTCTAAAACAGAAGACTGTTGTTTTTCGCAATATTTTTAGAAATTTGGACTCTTAGTAACATTAACATTTGCGCTGAAGCAACTTAAATGCTAATTTCTTGTCTTTCAGGATTAATTCTGGGTTTAATTTTGTTTATTCGATGAAAATGAACATTAATACACACCATGGAAACATTTTTGTTTGATTTGTGTCGAGTGAGATTTTCACCTAGAACCCAATGGGGGGTTATTGGCACTTTTCATGGAAAAATGTAAAAAATTAAATTTTCTAAAAATGAAATAAATGCCTTCTTAACACCTCAAACATATATCCTAAAACAGAAGATTGTTGTTTTTCGCAATATTTTTAGAAATTTGGGCTCTTTTAGTAACATTAACACCTGGGCTGAAGCATCTTTTATGATCATTAATTGTCTTTCAGGATTCATTCTGGGTTTTGTTTTGTTTATTTGATGAAAATGAACAACAATACACACCTTGGATACATTTTGGTTTGATTTGTGTCGGGTGAGATTTTCACCTAGAACCCAAAGGGGGGGGTATTGGCACTTTTCATGGAAAAATGTGAAAAATTAAATTTTCTAAAAATAAAATAAATGCCTTCTAAACACCTCAAACATTCACTCTAAAACAAAAGATTATTGTTTTTCGCAATATTTTTAGAAATTTGGGCTCTTTTAGTAACATTAACACCTGGGCTGAAGCATCTTTTATGCTCATTTCTTGTCTTTCAGGATTAATTCTGGGTTTTATTTTGTTTATTTGATGAAAATGAACAACAATACACACCATGGAAACATTTTTGTTTGATTTGTTTCGAGTTAGATTTTCACCTAGAACCCAAAGGGGGGGTATTGGCACTTTTCATGGAAATATGTGAAAAATTAAATTTTCTAAAAATGAAATAAATGCCTTCTAAACACCTCAAACATTCACTCTAAAACAGAAGATTGTTGTTTTTCGCAATATTTTTAGAAATTTGGGCTTTTTTAATAACATTAACACCCGCGCTGAAGCAACTTAAATGCTAATTTCTTGTCTTTCAGGATTAATTCTGGGTTTTATTTTTTTATTTGATGAAAATGAACAACAATACACACCATGGAAACATTTTTGTTTGAGTTGTGTCGAGTGAGATTTTCACCTAGAACCCAAAGGGGGGGGTATTGGCACTTTTCATGGAAAAATGTGAAAAATTAAATTTTCTAAAAATGAAATTAATGCCTTCTAAACACCTTAAACATTCACTCTAAAACAGAAAATTGTTGTTTTTCGCAATATTTTTAGAAATTTGGGCTCTTTTAGTAACATTAACCCCTTGGCTGAAGCATCTTTTATGATCATTTATTGTCTTTAAGGATTCATTCTGGGTTTTATTTTGTTTTTTTGATGAAAATGAACAACAATACACACCTTGGATACATTTTTGTTTGATTTGTGTCGAGTGAGATTTTCACCTAGAAGCAAAAGGGGGGGGTATTGGCACTTTTCATGGAAAAATGTGAAAAAATGAATTTTCTATAAATGAAATAAATGCCTTCTAAACACCTCAAACATTTATCCTAAAACAGAAGATTGTTGTTTTTCGCAATATTTTAAGAAATCTGGGCTCTTTTAGTAACATTTACACCTGGGCTGAAGCATCTTTTATGATCATTAATTGTCTTTCAGGATTCATTCTGGGTTTTGTTTTGTTTATTTGATGAAAATGAACAACAATACACACCTTGGATACATTTTTGTTTGATTTGTGTCGAGTGACATTTTCACCTAGAACCCAAAGGGGGGGGTATTGGCACTTTTCATGGAAAAATGTGAAAAATTAAATTTTCTAAAAATGAAATAAATGCCTTCTAAACACCTCAAACATTTATCCTAAAACAGAAGATTGTTGTTTTTCGCAATATTTTTAGAAATTTGGGCTCTTTTAGTAACATTAACACCTGGGCTGAAGCATCTTTTATGATTATTTTGTCTTTCAGGATTCATTCTGGGTTTTATTTTGTTTATTTGATGAAGATGAACAACAAAACACACCTTGGATACATTTTTGTTTGATTTGTGTCGAGTGAGATTTTCACCTAGAACCCAAAGGGGGGGTATTGGCACTTTTCATGGAAAAATGTGAAAAATTAAATTTTCTAAAAATGAAATAAATGCCTTCTAAACACCTCAAACATTCACTCTACAGAAGATTGTTGTTTTTCGCAATATTTTTAGAAATTTGGGCTTTTTTAATAGCATTAACACTTGCGCTGAAGCAACTTAAATGCTAATTTCTTGTCTTTCAGGATTAATTCTGGGTTTTATTTTTTTATTTGATGAAAATGAACAACAATACACACCATGGAAACATTTTTGTTTGATTTGTGTCGAGTGAGATTTTCACCTAGAACCCAAAGGGGGGGGTATTGGCACTTTTCATGGAAAAATGTGAAAAATTAAATTTTCTAAAAATGAAATAAATGCCTTCTAAACACCTTTAACATTCACTCTAAAACAGAAGATTGTTGTTTTTCGCAATATTTTTAGAAATTTGGGCTCTTTTAGTAACATTAACACTTTCGCTGAAGCAACTTTTATGCTCATTTCTTGTATTTCAAGGTTAATTCTGGGTTTTATTTTGTTTATTTGATGAAAATGAACAACAACACACACCTTGGATACATTTTTGTTTGATTTGTGTCGAGTGAGATTTTCACCTAGAACCCAAAGGTGGGGGTATTGGCACTCTTAATGGAAAAATGTGAAAAATAAAATTTTCTAAAAATGACATAAATGCCTTCTAAACACCTCAAACATTCACTCTCAAACAGAAGATTTTTGTTTTTCGCAATATTTTTAGAAATTTGGGCTCTTTTAGTAACATTAACACCTGGGCTGAAGCATCTTTTATGATCATTAATTGTCTTTCAGGATTCATTCTGGGTTTTGTTTTGTTTATTTGATGAAAATGAACAACAATACACACCTTGGATACATTTTTGTTTGATTTGTGTCGAGTGACATTTTCACCTAGAACCCAAAGGGGGGGGTATTGGCACTTTTCATGGAAAAATGTGAAAAATTAAATTTTCTAAAAATGAAATAAATGCCTTCTAAACACCTCAAACATTCACTCTAAAACAGAAAATTGTTGTTTTTCGCAATATTTTTAGAAATTTGGGCTCTTTTAGTAACATTAACACCTGGGCTGAAGCATCTTTTATGATCATTTATTGTCTATCAGGATACATTCTGGGTTTTATTTTGTTTATTTGATGAAAATGAACAACAATAAACACCTTGGATACATTTTTGTTTGATTTGTGTCGGGTGAGATTTTCACCTAGAACCCAAAGGGGGGGGTATTTGCACTTTTCATCGAAAAATGTGAAAAATTAAATTTTCTAAAAATGAAATAAATGCCTTCTAAACACCTCAAACATTCACTCTAAAACAGAAGATTGTTGTTTTTTGCAATATTTTTAGAAATTTGGCCTCTTTTAGTAACATTAACACTTGCGCTGAAGCAACTTTTATGCTCATTTCTTGTCTTCCAGGATTAATTCTGGGTTTAATTTTGTATATTTGATGAAAATGAACAACAATACACACCATGGAAACATTTTTGTTTGATTTGTGTCGAGGGAGATTTTCACCTAGAACCCAAAGGGGGGGGTATTGGCACTTTTCATGGAAAAATGTAAAAAATTAAATTTTCTAAAAATGAAATAAATGCCTTCTAAACACCTTAAACATTCACTCTAAAACAGAAGATTGTTGTTTTTCGCAATATTTTTAGAAATTTGGGCTCTTTTAGTAACATTAACACTTTCGCTGAAGCAACTTTTATGCTCATTTCTGGTATTCCAAGGTTAATTCTGGGTTTTATTTTGTTTATTTGATGAAAATGAACAACAATACACACCTTGGATACATTTTGGTTTGATTTGTGTCGAGTGAGATTTTCACCTAGAACCCAAAGGGGGGGGTATTGGCACTTTTCATGGAAAAATGTGAAAAATTAAATTTTCTAAAAATGAAATAAATGCCTTCTAAACACCTCAAACATTCAGTCTAAAACAGAAGACTGTTGTTTTTCGCAATATTTTTAGAAATTTGGACTCTTAGTAACATTAACATTTGCGCTGAAGCAACTTAAATGCTAATTTCTTGTCTTTCAGGATTAATTCTGGGTTTAATTTTGTTTATTCGATGAAAATGAACATTAATACACACCATGGAAACATTTTTGTTTGATTTGTGTCGAGTGAGATTTTCACCTAGAACCCAATGGGGGGTTATTGGCACTTTTCATGGAAAAATGTAAAAAATTAAATTTTCTAAAAATGAAATAAATGCCTTCTTAACACCTCAAACATATATCCTAAAACAGAAGATTGTTGTTTTTCGCAATATTTTTAGAAATTTGGGCTCTTTTAGTAACATTAACACCTGGGCTGAAGCATCTTTTATGATCATTAATTGTCTTTCAGGATTCATTCTGGGTTTTGTTTTGTTTATTTGATGAAAATGAACAACAATACACACCTTGGATACATTTTGGTTTGATTTGTGTCGGGTGAGATTTTCACCTAGAACCCAAAGGGGGGGGTATTGGCACTTTTCATGGAAAAATGTGAAAAATTAAATTTTCTAAAAATAAAATAAATGCCTTCTAAACACCTCAAACATTCACTCTAAAACAAAAGATTATTGTTTTTCGCAATATTTTTAGAAATTTGGGCTCTTTTAGTAACATTAACACCTGGGCTGAAGCATCTTTTATGCTCATTTCTTGTCTTTCAGGATTAATTCTGGGTTTTATTTTGTTTATTTGATGAAAATGAACAACAATACACACCATGGAAACATTTTTGTTTGATTTGTTTCGAGTTAGATTTTCACCTAGAACCCAAAGGGGGGGTATTGGCACTTTTCATGGAAATATGTGAAAAATTAAATTTTCTAAAAATGAAATAAATGCCTTCTAAACACCTCAAACATTCACTCTAAAACAGAAGATTGTTGTTTTTCGCAATATTTTTAGAAATTTGGGCTTTTTTAATAACATTAACACCCGCGCTGAAGCAACTTAAATGCTAATTTCTTGTCTTTCAGGATTAATTCTGGGTTTTATTTTTTTATTTGATGAAAATGAACAACAATACACACCATGGAAACATTTTTGTTTGAGTTGTGTCGAGTGAGATTTTCACCTAGAACCCAAAGGGGGGGGTATTGGCACTTTTCATGGAAAAATGTGAAAAATTAAATTTTCTAAAAATGAAATTAATGCCTTCTAAACACCTTAAACATTCACTCTAAAACAGAAAATTGTTGTTTTTCGCAATATTTTTAGAAATTTGGGCTCTTTTAGTAACATTAACCCCTTGGCTGAAGCATCTTTTATGATCATTTATTGTCTTTAAGGATTCATTCTGGGTTTTATTTTGTTTTTTTGATGAAAATGAACAACAATACACACCTTGGATACATTTTTGTTTGATTTGTGTCGAGTGAGATTTTCACCTAGAAGCAAAAGGGGGGGGTATTGGCACTTTTCATGGAAAAATGTGAAAAAATGAATTTTCTATAAATGAAATAAATGCCTTCTAAACACCTCAAACATTTATCCTAAAACAGAAGATTGTTGTTTTTCGCAATATTTTAAGAAATCTGGGCTCTTTTAGTAACATTTACACCTGGGCTGAAGCATCTTTTATGATCATTAATTGTCTTTCAGGATTCATTCTGGGTTTTGTTTTGTTTATTTGATGAAAATGAACAACAATACACACCTTGGATACATTTTTGTTTGATTTGTGTCGAGTGACATTTTCACCTAGAACCCAAAGGGGGGGTATTGGCACTTTTCATGGAAAAATGTGAAAAATTAAATTTTCTAAAAATGAAATAAATGCCTTCTAAACACCTCAAACATTTATCCTAAAACAGAAGATTGTTGTTTTTCGCAATATTTTTAGAAATTTGGGCTCTTTTAGTAACATTAACACCTGGGCTGAAGCATCTTTTATGATTATTTTGTCTTTCAGGATTCATTCTGGGTTTTATTTTGTTTATTTGATGAAGATGAACAACAAAACACACCTTGGATACATTTTTGTTTGATTTGTGTCGAGTGAGATTTTCACCTAGAACCCAAAGGGGGGGTATTGGCACTTTTCATGGAAAAATGTGAAAAATTAAATTTTCTAAAAATGAAATAAATGCCTTCTAAACACCTCAAACATTCACTCTACAGAAGATTGTTGTTTTTCGCAATATTTTTAGAAATTTGGGCTTTTTTAATAGCATTAACACTTGCGCTGAAGCAACTTAAATGCTAATTTCTTGTCTTTCAGGATTAATTCTGGGTTTTATTTTTTTATTTGATGAAAATGAACAACAATACACACCATGGAAACATTTTTGTTTGATTTGTGTCGAGTGAGATTTTCACCTAGAACCCAAAGGGGGGGGTATTGGCACTTTTCATGGAAAAATGTGAAAAATTAAATTTTCTAAAAATGAAATAAATGCCTTCTAAACACCTTTAACATTCACTCTAAAACAGAAGATTGTTGTTTTTCGCAATATTTTTAGAAATTTGGGCTCTTTTAGTAACATTAACACTTTCGCTGAAGCAACTTTTATGCTCATTTCTTGTATTTCAAGGTTAATTCTGGGTTTTATTTTGTTTATTTGATGAAAATGAACAACAACACACACCTTGGATACATTTTTGTTTGATTTGTGTCGAGTGAGATTTTCACCTAGAACCCAAAGGTGGGGGTATTGGCACTCTTAATGGAAAAATGTGAAAAATAAAATTTTCTAAAAATGACATAAATGCCTTCTAAACACCTCAAACATTCACTCTCAAACAGAAGATTTTTGTTTTTCGCAATATTTTTAGAAATTTGGGCTCTTTTAGTAACATTAACACCTGGGCTGAAGCATCTTTTATGATCATTAATTGTCTTTCAGGATTCATTCTGGGTTTTGTTTTGTTTATTTGATGAAAATGAACAACAATACACACCTTGGATACATTTTTGTTTGATTTGTGTCGAGTGACATTTTCACCTAGAACCCAAAGGGGGGGGTATTGGCACTTTTCATGGAAAAATGTGAAAAATTAAATTTTCTAAAAATGAAATAAATGCCTTCTAAACACCTCAAACATTTATCCTAAAACAGAAGATTGTTGTTTTTCGCAATATTTTTAGAAATTTGGGCTCTTTTAGTAACATTAACACCTGGGCTGAAGCATCTTTTATGATCATTTTGTCTTTCAGGATTCATTCTGGGTTTTATTTTGTTTATTTGATGAAGATGAACAACAAAACACACCTTGGATACATTTTTGTTTGATTTGTGTCGAGTGAGATTTTCACCTAGAACCCAAAGGGGGGGTATTGGCACTTTTCATGGAAAAATGTGAAAAATTAAATTTTCTAAAAATGAAATAAATGCCTTCTAAACACCTCAAACATTCACTCTACAGAAGATTGTTGTTTTTCGCAATATTTTTAGAAATTTGGGCTTTTTTAATAGCATTAACACTTGCGCTGAAGCAACTTAAATGCTAATTTCTTGTCTTTCAGGATTAATTCTGGGTTTTATTTTTTTATTTGATGAAAATGAACAACAATACACACCATGGAAACATTTTTGTTTGATTTGTGTCGAGTGAGATTTTCACCTAGAACCCAAAGGGGGGGGTATTGGCACTTTTCATGGAAAAATGTGAAAAATTAAATTTTCTAAAAATGAAATAAATGCCTTCTAAACACCTTTAACATTCACTCTAAAACAGAAGATTGTTGTTTTTCGCAATATTTTTAGAAATTTGGGCTCTTTTAGTAACATTAACACTTTCGCTGAAGCAACTTTTATGCTCATTTCTTGTATTTCAAGGTTAATTCTGGGTTTTATTTTGTTTATTTGATGAAAATGAACAACAACACACACCTTGGATACATTTTTGTTTGATTTGTGTCGAGTGAGATTTTCACCTAGAACCCAAAGGTGGGGGTATTGGCACTCTTAATGGAAAAATGTGAAAAATAAAATTTTCTAAAAATGACATAAATGCCTTCTAAACACCTCAAACATTCACTCTCAAACAGAAGATTTTTGTTTTTCGCAATATTTTTAGAAATTTGGGCTCTTTTAGTAACATTAACACCTGGGCTGAAGCATCTTTTATGATCATTTATTGTCTTTCTGGATTCATTCTGGGTTTTATTTTGTTTATTTGATGAAAATGAACAACAACACACACCTTGGATACATTATTGTTTGATTTGTGTTGAGTGAGATTTTCACCTAGAACCCAAAGGGGGGGGTATTGGCACTTTTCATGGAAAAATGTGAAAAATTAAATTTTCTAAAAATGAAATAAATGCCTTCTAAACACCTCAAACATTCAGTCTAAAACAGAAGACTGTTGTTTTTCGCAATATTTTTAGAAATTTGGACTCTTTTAGTAACATTAACATTTGCGCTGAAGCAACTTAAATGCTAATTTCTTGTCTTTCAGGATTAATCCTGGGTTTAATTTTGTTAATTTGATGAAAATGAACAAAAATACACACCATGGAAACATTTTTGTTTGATTTGTGTCGAGTGAGATTTTCACCTAGAACCCAAAGGGTGGGGTATTGGCACTTTTCATGGAAAAATGTGAAAAATTAAATTTTCTAAAAATGAAATAAATGCCTTCTAAACACCTCAAACATTCACTCTAAAACAGAAGATTGTTGTTTTTCGCAATATTTTTAGAAATTTGGGCTCTTTTAGTAACATTAACACCTGGGCTGAAGCATCTTTTATGATCATTTATTGTCCTTCAGGATTCATTCTGGGTTTTATTTTATTTATTTGATGAAAATAAACAACAATACACACCTTGGATACATTTTTGTTTGATTTGTGTCGAGTGAGATTTTCACCTAGAACCCAAAGGGGGGGGGTATTGGCACTTTTCATGGAAAAATTTGAAAAATTAAATTTTCAAAAAATGAAATAAATGCCTTCTAAACACCTTAAACATTCACTCTTAAACAGAAGATTGTTTTTTTCGCAATATTTTTAGAAATTTGGGCTCTTTTAGTAACATTAACACTTGCGCTGAAGCAACTTTTATGCTCATTTCTTGTCTTTCAGGATTAATTCTGGGTTTTATTTTGTTTATTTGATGAAAATGAGCAACAATACACGCCATGGAAAAATTTTTGTTTGATTTGTATAAAGTGAGATTTTCACCTAGAACCCAAAGGGGGGGGTATTGGCACTTTTCATGGAAAAATGTGAAAAATTAAATTTTTAAAAATGAAATAAATGCCTTCTAAACACCTCAAACATTCATCCTAAAACAGATGATTGTTGTTTTTCGCAATATTTTTAGAAATTTGGGCTCTTTTAGTAACATTAACACCTGGGCTGAAGCATCTTTTATGATCATTAATTGTCTTTCAGGATTCATTCTGGGTTTTATTTTGTTTATTTGATGAAAATGAACAACAATACACACCTTGGATACATTTTTGTTTGATTTGTGTCGAGTGAGATTTTCACCTAGAACCCAAAGGGGGGGGTATTGGCACTTTTCATGGAAATATGTGAAAAATTAAATTTTCTAAAAATGAAATAAATGCCTTCTAAACACCTCAAACATTCACTCTAAAACAGAAGATTGTTGTTTTTCGCAATATTTTTAGAAATTTGGGCTTTTTTAATAACATTAACACTTGCGCTGAAGCAACTTAAATGCTAATTTCTTGTCTTTCAGGATTAATTCTGGGTTTTATTTTTTTATTTGATGAAAATGAACAACAATACACACCATGGAAACATTTTTGTTTGATTTGTGTCGAGTGAGATTTTCACCTAGAACCCAAAGGGGGGGGGTATTGGCACTTTTCATGGAAAAATGTGAAAAATTAATTTTTTTAAAAATGAAATAAATGCCTTCTAAACACCTTAAACATTCACCCCTAAACAGAAGATTGTTGTTTTTTGCAATATTTTTAGAAATTTGGCTCTTTTAGTAACATTAACACTTTCGCTGAAGCAACTTTTATGCTCATTTCTTCTATTTCAAGGTTAATTCTGGGTTTTATTTTGTTTATTTGATGAAAATGAACAACAACACACACCTTGGATACATTTTTGTTTGATTGAGTCGAGTGAGATTTTCAACTAGAACCCAAAGGTTGGGGTATTGGCACTCTTCATGGAAAAATGTGAAAAATAAAATTTTCTAAAAATGACATAAATGCCTTCTAAACACCTCAAACATTCACTCTCAAACAGAAGATTGTTGTTTTTCGCAATATTTTTAGAAATTTGGGCTCTTTTAGTAACATTAACACCTGGGCTGAAGCATCTTTTATGATCATTTATTGTCTTTCAGGATTCATTCTGGGTTTTATTTTGTTTATTTGATGAAAATGAACAACAACACACACCTTGGATACATTATTGTTTGATTTGTGTTGAGTGAGATTTTCACCTAGAACCCAAAGGGGGGGGTATTGGCACTTTTCATGGAAAAATGTGAAAAATTAAATTTTCTAAAAAGGAAATAAATTCCTTCTAAACACCTCAAACATTCAGTCTAAAACAGAAGACTGTTGTTTTTCGCAATATTTTTAGAAATTTGGACTCTTTTAGTAACATTAACATTTGCGCTGAAGCAACTTAAATGCTAATTTCTTGTCTTTCAGGATTAATTCTGGGTTTAATTTTGTTTATTTGATGAAAATGAACAAAAATACACACCATGGAAACATTTTTGTTTGATTTGTGTCGAGTGAGATTTTCACCTAGAACCCAAAGGGGGGGGGTATTGGCACTTTTCATGGAAAAATGTGAAAAATTAAATTTTCTAAAAATGACATAAATGCCTTCTAAACACCTCAAACATTCACTCTCAAACAGAAGATTGTTGTTTTTCGCAATATTTTTAGAAATTTGGGCTCTTTTAGTAACATTAACACCTGGGCTGAAGCATCTTTTATGATCATTTATTGTCTTTCAGGATTCATTCTGGGTTTTATTTTGTTTATTTGATGAAAATGAACAACAACACACACCTTGGATACATTATTGTTTGATTTGTGTTGAGTGAGATTTTCACCTAGAACCCAAAGGGGGGGGTATTGGCACTTTTCATGGAAAAATGTGAAAAATTAAATTTTCTAAAAATGAAATAAATGCCTTCTAAACACCTCAAACATTCAGTCTAAAACAGAAGACTGTTGTTTTTCGCAATATTTTTAGAAATTTGGACTCTTTTAGTAACATTAACATTTGCGCTGAAGCAACTTAAATGCTAATTTCTTGTCTTTCAGGATTAATCCTGGGTTTAATTTTGTTAATTTGATGAAAATGAACAAAAATACACACCATGGAAACATTTTTGTTTGATTTGTGTCGAGTGAGATTTTCACCTAGAACCCAAAGGGGGGGGTATTGGCACTTTTCATGGAAAAATGTGAAAAATTAAATTTTCTAAAAATGAAATAAATGCCTTATAAACACCTCAAACATTCACTCTAAAACAGAGGATTGTTTTTCGCAATATTTTTAGAAATTTGGCCTCTTTTAGTAACATTAACACTTGCGCTGAAGCAACTTTTATGCTCATTTCTTGTCTTCCAGGATTAATTCTGGGTTTAATTTTGTTTATTTGATGAAATGAACAACAATACACACCATGGAAACATTTTTGTTTGATTTGTGTCGAGTGAGATTTTCACCTAGAACCCAAAGGGGGGGGTATTGGCACTTTTCATGGAAAAATGTAAAAAATTAAATTTTCTAAAAATGAAATAAATGCCTTCTAAACACCTTAAACATTCACTCTAAAACAGAAGATTGTTGTTTTTCGCAATGTTTTTAGAAATTTGGGCTCTTTAAGTAACATTAACACTTTCGCTGAAGCATCTTTTATGCTCAATTCTTGTATTTCAAGGTTAATTCTGGGTTTTATTTTGTTTATTTGATGAAAATGAACAACAATACACACCTTGGATACATTTTGGTTTGATTTGTGTCGAGTGAGATTTTCACCTAGAACCCAAAGGGCACTTTTCATGGAAAAATGTGAAAAATTAAATTTTCTAAAAATGAAATAAATGCCTTCTAAACACCTCAAACATTCAGTCTAAAACAGAAGATTGTTGTTTTTCGCAATATTTTTAGAAATTTGGGCTCTTTTAGTAACATTAACACCTGGGCTGAAACATCTTTTATGATCATTTATTGTCTTGCAGGATACATTCTGGGTTTTATTTTGTTTATTTGATGAAAATGAACAACAATAAACACCTTGGATACATTTTTGTTTGATTTGTGTCGAGTGAGATTTTCACCTAGAACCCAAAGGGTGGGGTATTGGCACTTTTCATGGAAAAATGTGAAAAATTAAATTTTCTAAAAATGAAATAAATGCCTTATAAACACCTCAAACATTCACTCTAAAACAGAAGATTGTTATTTTTCGCAATATTTTTAGAAATTTGGGCCCTTTTAGTAACATTAACACTTTCGCTGAAGCAACTTTTATGCTCATTTCTTGTATTTCAAGGTTAATTCTGGGTTTTATTTTGTTTATTTGATGAAAATGAACAACAATACACACCATGGAAACATTTTTGTTTCATTTGTATCGAGTGAGATTTTCACCTAGAACCCAAAGGGTGGGGTATTGGCACTTTTCATGGAAAAATGTGAAAAATTAAATTTTTAAAAATGAAATAAATGCCTTCTAAACACCTCAAACATTCATCCTAAAACAGATGATTGTTGTTTTTCGCAATATTTTTAGAAATTTGGGCTCTTTTAGTAACATTAACTCCTGGGCTGAAGCATCTTTTATGATCATTAATTGTCTTTCAGGATTCATTCTGGGTTTTATTTTGTTTATTTGATGAAAATGAACAACAATACACACCTTGGATACATTTTTGTTTGATTTGTGTCGAGTGAGATTTTCACCTGGAACCCAAAGGGGGGGTATTGGCACTTTTCATGGAAGAATGTGAAAAATTAAATTTTCTAAAAATGAATAAATGCCTTCTATACACCTCTAACATTCACTCTAAAACTGAAAATTGTTGTTTTTCGCAATATTTTTAGAAATTTGGGCTCTTTTAGTAACATTAACACCTGGGCTGAAGCATCTTTTATGATCATTTTGTCTTTCAGGATTAATTCTGGGTTTTATTTTTTTATTTGATGAAAATGAACAACAATACACACCATGGAAACATTTTTGTTTGATTTGTGTCGAGTGAGATTTTCACCTAGAACCCAAAGGGGGGGGGTATTGGCACTTTTCATGGAAAAATGTGAAAAATTAAATTTTCTAAAAATGAAATAAATGCCTTCTAAACACCTTAAACATTCACTCTTAAACAGAAGATTATTGTTTTTTGCAATATTTTTAGAAATTTGGCTCTTTTAGTAACATTAACACTTTCGCTGAAGCAACTTTTATGCTCATTTCTTGTATTTCAAGGTTAATTCTGGGTTTTATTTTGTTTATTTGATGAAAATGAACAACAACACACACCTTGGATACATTTTTGTTTGATTTGTGTCGAGTGAGATTTTCAACTAGAACCCAAAGGTTGGGGTATTGGCACTCTTCATGGAAAAATGTGAAAAATAAAATTTTCTAAAAATGACATAAATGCCTTCTAAACACCTCAAACATTCACTCTCAAACAGAAGATTGTTGTTTTTCGCAATATTTTTAGAAATTTGGGCTCTTTTAGTAAAATTAACACCTGGGCTGAAGCATCTTTTATGATCATTAATTGTCTTTCAGGATTCATTCTGGGTTTTATTTTGTTTATTTGATGAAAATGAACAACAATACACACCTTGGATACATTATTGTTTGATTTGTGTTGAGTGAGATTTTCACCTAGAACCCAAAGGGGGGGGTATTGGCACTTTTCATGGAAAAATGTGAAAAATTAAATTTTCTAAAAATGAAATAAATTCCTTCTAAACACCTCAAACATTCAGTCTAAAACAGAAGACTGTTTTTTTTCGCAATATTTTTAGAAATTTGGGCTCTTTTAGTAACATTAACACCTGGGCTGAAGCATCTTTTATGATCATTTATTGTCTTTCAGGATTCATTCTGGGTTTGATTTTATTTATTTGATGAAAATGAACAACAATACACACCTTGGATACATTTTTGTTTGATTTGTGTCGAGTGAGATTTTCACCTAGAACCCAAAGGGGGGGGTATTGGCACTTTTCATGGAAAAATGTGAAAAATTAAATTTTCTAAAAATGAAATAAATGCCTTCTAAACACCTTAAACATTCACTCTAAAACAGAAGATTGTTTTTTTTCGCAATATTTTTAGAAATTTGGCCTCTTTTTGTAACATTAACACTTGCGCTGAAGCAACTTTTATGCTCATTTCTTGTCTTTCAGGATTAATTCTGGGTTTTATTTTGTTTATTTGATGAAAATGAGCAACAATACACACCATGGAAAAATTTTTGTTTGATTTGTATAAAGTGAGATTTTCACCTAGAACCCAAAGGGGGGGGTATTGGCACTTTTCATGGAAAAATGTGAAAAATTAAATTTTCTAAAAATGAAATAAATGCCTTATAAACACCTCAAACATTCACTCTAAAACAGAGGATTGTTGTTTTTCGCAATATTTTTAGAAATTCGGGCTCTTTTAGTAACATTAACACCTGGGCTGAAGCATCTTTTAATGATCATTTATTGTCTTTTAGGAATCATTCTGGGTTAAATTTAGTTTATTTGATGAAAATGAACAACAATACACACCTTGGATACATTTTTGTTTGATTTTTGTCGAGTGAGATTTTCACCTAGAACCCAAAGGGGGGGGTATTGGCACTTTTCATGGAAAAATGTGAAAAATTAAATTTTCTAAAAATGAAATAAATGCCTTCTAAACACCTTAAACATTTACTCTAAAACAGAAGATTGTTATTTGTCGCAATATTTTTAGAAATTTGGGCTCTTTTAGTAACATTAACACTTGCGCTGAAGCAACTTTTATGCTGATTTCTTGTATTTCAAGGTTAATTCTGGGTTTTATTTTGTTTATTTGATGAAAATGAACAACAATACACACCATGGAAACATTTTTGTTTGATTTGTGTCGAGTGAGATTTTCACCTAGAACCCAAAGGGGGGGGTATTGGCACTCTTCATGGAAAAGAGTGAAAAATACAATTTTCTAAAAATGACATTAATGCCTTCTAAACACCTCAAACATTCAACTCAAACAGAAGATTGTTGTTTTTCGCAATATTTTTAGAAATTTGGGCTCTTTTAGTAACATTAACACCTGGGCTGAAGCATCTTTTATGATCATTTATTGTCTTTCAGGATTCATTCTGGGTTTTATTTTGTTTATTTGATGAAAATGAGCAACAACACACACCTTGGATACATTATTGTTTGATTTGTGTTGAGTGAGATTTTCACGTAGAACCCAAAGGGGCGGGGGGTATTGGCACTTTTCATGGAAAAATGTGAAAAATTAAATTTTCTAAAAATGAAATAAATGCCTTCTAATCACCTCAAACATTCAGTCTAAAACAGAAGACTGTTGTTTTTCGCAATATTTTTAGAAATTTGGACTCTTTTAGTAACATTAACATTTGCGCTGAAGCAACTTAAATGCTAATTTCTTGTCTTTCAGGATTAATTCTGGGTTTAATTTTGTTTATTTGATGAAAATGAACAAAAATACACAGCATCGAAACATTTTCGTTTGATTTGTGTCGAGTGAGATTTTCACCTAGAACCCAAAGGGGGGGGTATTGGCACTTTTCATGGAAAAATGTGAAAAATTAAATTTTTAAAAAATGAAATAAATGCCTTCTAAACACCTCAAACATTTATCCTAAAACAGAAAATTGTTGTTTTTCGCAATATTTTTAGAAATTTGGGCTCTTTTAGTAACATTAACACCTGGGCTGAAGCATCTTTTATGATCATTAATTGTCTTTCAGGATTCATTCTGGGTTTTATTTTGTTTATTTGATGAAAATGAACAACAATACACACCTTGGATACATTTTTGTTTGATTTGTGTCGAGTGAGATTTTCACCTAGAACCCAAAGGGGGGGGGTATTGGCACTTTTCATGGAAAAATGTGAAAAATTAAATTTTCTAAAAATGAAATAAATGCCTTCTAAACACCTCAAACATTCACTCTTAAACAAAAGATTGTTGTTTTTCGCAATATTTTTAGAAATTTGGGCTCTTTTAGTAACATTAACACCTGGGCTAAAGCATCTTTTATGATCATTTATTGTCTATCAGGATACATTCTGGGTTTTATTTTGTTTATTTGATGAAAATGAACAACGATACACACCTTGGATACATTTTTGTTTGATTTGTGTCGAGTGAGATTTTCACCTAGAACCCAAAGGGGGGGGTATTGGCACTTTTCATGGAAAAATGTGAAAAATTAAATTTTCTAAAAATGAAATAAATGCCTTCTAAACACCTCAAACATTCAATCTAAAACAAAAGATTGTTGTTTTTCGCAATATTTTTAGAAATTTGGGCTCTTTTAGTAACATTAACACCAGGGCTGAAGCAACTTTTATGCTCATTTCTTTTATTTCAAGGTTAATTCTGGGTTTTATTTTGTTTATTTGATGAAAATGAACAACAATACACACCTTGGATACATTTTTGTTTGATTTGTGTCGAGTGAGATTTTCACCTAGAACCCAAAGGGGGGGGTATTGGCACTTTTCATGGAAAAATGTGAAAAATTAAATTTTCTAAAAATGAAATAAATGCCTTCTAAACACCTCAAACATTCAATTTAAAACAAAAGATTGTTGTTTTTCGCAATATTTTTAGAAATTTGGGCTCTTTTAGTAACATTAACACCTGGGCTGAAGCATCTTTGATGATCATTAATTGTCTTTCAGGATTCATTCTGGGTTTTATTTTGTTTATTTGATGAAAATGAACAACAATACACACCTTGGATACATTTTTGTTTGATTTGTGTCGAGTGAGATTTTCACCTAGAACCCAAAGGGGGGGGTAATGGCACTTTTCATGGAAAAATGTGAAAAATTAAATTTTCTAAAAATGAAATAAATGCCTTCTAAACTACTCAAACATTCACTCTAAAACAGAAGATTGTTGTTTTTCGCAATATTTTTAGAAATTTGGGCTTTTTTAATAACATTAACACTTGCGCTGAAGCATCTTTTATGCTCATTTCTTGTCTTTCAGGATTAATTCTGGGTTTTATTTTGTTTATTTGATGAAAATGAACAACAATACACACCATGGAAACATTTTTGTTTGATTTGTTTCGAGTGAGATTTTCACCTAGAACCCAAAGCGTGGGGTATTGGCACTTTTCATGGAAAAATGTGAAAAATTAATTTTTCTAAAAATGTAATAAATGCCTTATAAACACCTCAAACATTCTCTCTAGAACAGAAGATTGTTGTTTTTCGCAAAATTTTTAGAAATTTGGGCTCTTTTAGTAACATTAACACTTTCGCTGAAGCAACTTTTATAATCATTTCTTGTATTTCAAGGTTAATTCTGGGTTTTATTTTGTTTATTTGATGAAAATGAACAATAATACACACCATGGAAACATTTTTGTTTGATTTGTGTCGAGTGAGATTTTCACCTAGAACCCAAGGGGGGGGGGGTATTGGCACTTTTCATGGAAAAATGTGAAAAATTAAATTTTCTAAAAATGAAATAAATGCCTTCTAAACTACTCAAACATTCACTCTAAAACAGAAGATTGTTGTTTTTCGCAATATTTTTAGTAATTTGGGCTCTTTTAATAACATTAACACTTGCGCTGAAGCATCTTTTATGCTCATTTCTTGTCTTTCAGGATTAATTCTGGGTTTTATTTTGTTAATTTGATGAAAATGAACATAAATACACACCATGGAAACATTTTTGTTTGATTTGTTTCGAGTGAGATTTTCACCTAGAACCCAAAGGGTGGGGTATTGGCACTTTTCATGGAAAAATGTGAAAAATTAAATTTTCTAAAAATGAAATAAATGCCTTATAAACACCTCAAACATTCTCTCTAGAACAGAAGATTGTTGTTTTTCGCAAAATTTTTAGAAATTTGGGCTCTTTTAGTAACATTAACACTTTCGCTGAAGCAACTTTTATGCTCATTTCTTGTATTTCAAGGTTAATTCTGGGTTTTATTTTGTTTATTTGATGAAAATGAACAATAATACACACCATGGAAACATTTTTGTTTGATTTGTGTCGAGTGAGATTTTCACCTAGAACCCAAAGGGGGGGGTATTGGCACTTTTCATGGAAAAATGTGAAAAATTAAATTTTCTAAAAATGAAATAAATGCTTTCTAAACACCTCAAACATTCACTCTAAAACAGAAAATTGTTGTTTTTCGCAATATTTTTAGAAATTTGGGCTCTTTTAGTAACATTAACACCTGGGCTGAAGCATCTTTTATGATCATTTTGTCTTTCAGGATTCATTCTGGGTTTTATTTTTTTTATTTGATGAAAATGAACAACAATACACACCTTGGATACATTTTTGTTTGATTTGTGTCGAGTGAGATTTTCACCTAGAACCCTAAGGGGGGGGTATTGGCACTTTTCATGGAAAAATGTGAAAATTTAAATTTTCTAAAAATGAAATAAATGTCTTCTAAACACCTCAAACATTAACTCTTAAACAGAAGATTGCTGTTTTTCGCAAAATTTTTTGAAATTTGGGCTCTTTTAGTACATTAACACTTGCGCTGAAGCAACTTTTATGCTCATTTCTTGTATTTCAAGGTTAATGCTGTGTTTTATTTTGTTTATTTGATGAAAATGAACAATAATACACACCATGGAAACATTTTTGTTTGATTTGTGTCGAGTGAGATTTTCACCTAGAACCCAAAGGGGGGGGCACTTTGGGTTCTAGGTGAAAATTTGGCACTTTTCATGGAAAAATGTGAAAAATTAAATTTTCTAAAAATGAAATTAATGCCTTCTAAACACCTTAAACATTCACTCTAAAACAGAAAATTGTTGTTTTTCGCAATATTTTTAGAAATTTGGGCTCTTTTAGTAACATTAACACCTGGGCTGAAACATCTTTTATGATCATTTATTGTCTTTAAGGATTCATTCTGGGTTTTATTTTGTTTATTTGATGAAAATGAACAACAATACACACCTTGGATACATTATTGTTTGATTTGTGTCGAGTGAGATTTTCACCTAGAACCCAAAGGGGTATTGGCACTTTTCATGGAAAAATGTGAAAAATTAAATTTTCTAAAAATGAAATAAATGCCTTCTAAACACCTCAAACATTCAGTCTAAAACAGAAGACTGTTGTTTTTCGCAATATTTTTAGAAATTTGGACTCTTAGTAACATTAACATTTGCGCTGAAGCAACTTAAATGCTAATTTCTTGTCTTTCAGGATTAATTCTGGGTTTAATTTTGTTTATTTGATGAAAATGAACAAAAATACACACCATGGAAACATTTTTGTTTGATTTGTGTCGAGTGAGATTTTCACCTAGAACCCAATGGGGGGGGTATTGGCACTTTTCATGGAAAAATGTAAAAAATTAAATTTTCTAAAAATGAAATAAATGCCTTCTAAACACCTCAAACATTTATCCTAAAACAGAAGATTGTTGTTTTTCGCAATATTTTTAGAAATTTGGGCTCTTTTAGTAACATTAACACCTGGGCTGAAGCATCTTTTATGATCATTAATTGTCTTTCAGGATTCATTCTGGGTTTTGTTTTGTTTATTTGATGAAAATGAACAACAATAAACACCTTGGATACATTTTTTTTTGATTTGTGTCGGGCGAGATTTTCACCTAGAACCCAAAGGTGGGGGTATTGGCACTTTTCATGGAAAAATGTGAAAAATTAAATCTTCTAAAAATGAAATAAATGCCTTCTAAACACCTCAAACATTCATCCTAAAACAGAAGATTGTTGTTTTTCGCAATATTTTTAGAAATTTGGGCTCTTTTAGTAACATTAACACCTGGGCTGAAGCATCTTTGATGATCATTAATTGTCTTTCAGGATTCATTCTGGGTTTTATTTTGTTTATTTGATGAAAATGAACAACAATACACACCTTGGATACATTTTTGTTTGATTTGTGTCGAGTGAGATTTTCACCTAGAACCCAAAGGGGGGGTATTGGCACTTTTCATGGAAAAATGTGAAAAATTAAATTTTCTAAAAATGAAATAAATGCCTTTTAAACTACTCAAACATTCACTCTAAAACAGAAGATTGTTGTTTTTCGCAATATTTTTAGAAATTTGGGCTCTTTTAATGACATTAACACTTGCGCTGAAGCATCTTTTATGCTCATTTCTTGTCTTTCAGGATTAATTCTGGGTTTTATTTAGTTTATTTGATGAAAATGAACAACAATACACACCATGGAAACATTTTTGTTTGATTTGTTTCGAGTGAGATTTTCACCTAGAACCCAAAGGGTGGGGTATTGGCACTTTTCATGGAAAAATGTGAAAAATTTAATTTTCTAAAAATGAAATTAATGCCTTATAAACACCTCAAACATTCTCTCTAGAACAGAAGATTGTTGTTTTTCGCAAAATTTTTAGAAATTTGGGCTCTTTTAGTAACATTAACACTTTCGCTGAAGCAACTTTTATGCTCATTTCTTGTATTTCAAGGTTAATTCTGGGTTTTATTTTGTTTATTTGATGAAAATGAACAATAATACACACCATGGAAACATTTTTGTTTGATTTGTGTCGAGTGAGATTTTCACCTAGAACCCAAAGGGGGGGGTATTGGCACTTTTCATGGAAAAATGTGAAAAATTAAATTTTCTAAAAATGAAATAAATGCTTTCTAAACACCTCAAACATTCACTCTAAAACAGAAAATTGTTGTTTTTCGCAATATTTTTAGAAATTTGGGCTCTTTTAGTAACATTAACACCTGGGCTGAAGCATCTTTTATGATCATTTTGTCTTTCAGGATTCATTCTGGGTTTTATTTTTTTTATTTGATGAAAATGAACAACAATACACACCTTGGATACATTTTTGTTTGATTTGTGTCGAGTGAGATTTTCACCTAGAACCCAAAGGGGGGGGGTATTGGCACTTTTCATGGAAAAATGTGAAAATTTAAATTTTCTAAAAATGAAATAAATGTCTTCTAAACACCTCAAACATTAACTCTTAAACAGAAGATTGCTGTTTTTCGCAAAATTTTTTGAAATTTGGGCTCTTTTAGTACATTAACACTTGCGCTGAAGCAACTTTTATGCTCATTTCTTGTATTTCAAGGTTAATGCTGTGTTTTATTTTGTTTATTTGATGAAAATGAACAATAATACACACCATGGAAACATTTTTGTTTGATTTGTGTCGAGTGAGATTTTCACCTAGAACCCAAAGGGGGGGGCACTTTGGGTTCTAGGTGAAAATTTGGCACTTTTCATGGAAAAATGTGAAAAATTAAATTTTCTAAAAATGAAATTAATGCCTTCTAAACACCTTAAACATTCACTCTAAAACAGAAAATTGTTGTTTTTCGCAATATTTTTAGAAATTTGGGCTCTTTTAGTAACATTAACACCTGGGCTGAAACATCTTTTATGATCATTTATTGTCTTTAAGGATTCATTCTGGGTTTTATTTTGTTTATTTGATGAAAATGAACAACAATACACACCTTGGATACATTATTGTTTGATTTGTGTCGAGTGAGATTTTCACCTAGAACCCAAAGGGGTATTGGCACTTTTCATGGAAAAATGTGAAAAATTAAATTTTCTAAAAATGAAATAAATGCCTTCTAAACACCTCAAACATTCAGTCTAAAACAGAAGACTGTTGTTTTTCGCAATATTTTTAGAAATTTGGACTCTTAGTAACATTAACATTTGCGCTGAAGCAACTTAAATGCTAATTTCTTGTCTTTCAGGATTAATTCTGGGTTTAATTTTGTTTATTTGATGAAAATGAACAAAAATACACACCATGGAAACATTTTTGTTTGATTTGTGTCGAGTGAGATTTTCACCTAGAACCCAATGGGGGGGGGTATTGGCACTTTTCATGGAAAAATGTAAAAAATTAAATTTTCTAAAAATGAAATAAATGCCTTCTAAACACCTCAAACATTTATCCTAAAACAGAAGATTGTTGTTTTTCGCAATATTTTTAGAAATTTGGGCTCTTTTAGTAACATTAACACCTGGGCTGAAGCATCTTTTATGATCATTAATTGTCTTTCAGGATTCATTCTGGGTTTTGTTTTGTTTATTTGATGAAAATGAACAACAATAAACACCTTGGATACATTTTTTTTTGATTTGTGTCGGGCGAGATTTTCACCTAGAACCCAAAGGTGGGGGTATTGGCACTTTTCATGGAAAAATGTGAAAAATTAAATCTTCTAAAAATGAAATAAATGCCTTCTAAACACCTCAAACATTCATCCTAAAACAGAAGATTGTTGTTTTTCGCAATATTTTTAGAAATTTGGGCTCTTTTAGTAACATTAACACCTGGGCTGAAGCATCTTTGATGATCATTAATTGTCTTTCAGGATTCATTCTGGGTTTTATTTTGTTTATTTGATGAAAATGAACAACAATACACACCTTGGATACATTTTTGTTTGATTTGTGTCGAGTGAGATTTTCACCTAGAACCCAAAGGGGGGGTATTGGCACTTTTCATGGAAAAATGTGAAAAATTAAATTTTCTAAAAATGAAATAAATGCCTTTTAAACTACTCAAACATTCACTCTAAAACAGAAGATTGTTGTTTTTCGCAATATTTTTAGAAATTTGGGCTCTTTTAATAACATTAACACTTGCGCTGAAGCATCTTTTATGCTCATTTCTTGTCTTTCAGGATTAATTCTGGGTTTTATTTAGTTTATTTGATGAAAATGAAAACAATACACACCATGGAAACATTTTTGTTTGATTTGTTTCGAGTGAGATTTTCACCTAGAACCCAAAGGGTGGGGTATTGGCACTTTTCATGGAAAAATGTGAAAAATTTAATTTTCTAAAAATGAAATTAATGCCTTATAAACACCTCAAACATTCTCTCTAGAACAGAAGATTGTTGTTTTTCGCAAAATTTTTAGAAATTTGGGCTCTTTTAGTAACATTAACACTTTCGCTGAAGCAACTTTTATGCTCATTTCTTGTATTTCAAGGTTAATTCTGGGTTTTATTTTGTTTATTTGATGAAAATGAAAAATAATACACACCATGGAAACATTTTTGTTTGATTTGTGTCGAGTGAGATTTTCACCTAGAACCCAAAGGGGGGGTAATTGGCACTTTTCATGGAAAAATGTGAAAAATTAAATTTTCTAAAAATGAAATAAATGCCTTCTAAACACCTCAAACATTCAGTCTAAAACAGAAGACTGTTGTTTTTCGCAATATTTTTAGAAATTTGGACTCTTAGTAACATTAACATTTGCGCTGAAGCAACTTAAATGCTAATTTCTTGTCTTTCAGGATTAATTCTGGGTTTAATTTTGTTTATTTGATGAAAATGAACAAAAATACACACCATGGAAACATTTTTGTTTGATTTGTGTCGAGTGAGATTTTCACCTAGAACCCAATGGGGGGGGTATTGGCACTTTTCATGGAAAAATGTAAAAAATTAAATTTTCTAAAAATGAAATAAATGCCTTCTAAACACCTCAAACATTTATCCTAAAACAGAAGATTGTTGTTTTTCGCAATATTTTTAGAAATTTGGGCTCTTTTAGTAACATTAACACCTGGGCTGAAGCATCTTTTATGATCATTAATTGTCTTTCAGGATTCATTCTGGGTTTTGTTTTGTTTATTTGATGAAAATGAACAACAATAAACACCTTGGATACATTTTTTTTTGATTTGTGTCGGGCGAGATTTTCACCTAGAACCCAAAGGTGGGGGTATTGGCACTTTTCATGGAAAAATGTGAAAAATTAAATCTTCTAAAAATGAAATAAATGCCTTCTAAACACCTCAAACATTCATCCTAAAACAGAAGATTGTTGTTTTTCGCAATATTTTTAGAAATTTGGGCTCTTTTAGTAACATTAACACCTGGGCTGAAGCATCTTTGATGATCATTAATTGTCTTTCAGGATTCATTCTGGGTTTTATTTTGTTTATTTGATGAAAATGAACAACAATACACACCTTGGATACATTTTTGTTTGATTTGTGTCGAGTGAGATTTTCACCTAGAACCCAAAGGGGGGGTATTGGCACTTTTCATGGAAAAATGTGAAAAATTAAATTTTCTAAAAATGAAATAAATGCCTTTTAAACTACTCAAACATTCACTCTAAAACAGAAGATTGTTGTTTTTCGCAATATTTTTAGAAATTTGGGCTCTTTTAATGACATTAACACTTGCGCTGAAGCATCTTTTATGCTCATTTCTTGTCTTTCAGGATTAATTCTGGGTTTTATTTAGTTTATTTGATGAAAATGAACAACAATACACACCATGGAAACATTTTTGTTTGATTTGTTTCGAGTGAGATTTTCACCTAGAACCCAAAGGGTGGGGTATTGGCACTTTTCATGGAAAAATGTGAAAAATTTAATTTTCTAAAAATGAAATTAATGCCTTATAAACACCTCAAACATTCTCTCTAGAACAGAAGATTGTTGTTTTTCGCAAAATTTTTAGAAATTTGGGCTCTTTTAGTAACATTAACACTTTCGCTGAAGCAACTTTTATGCTCATTTCTTGTATTTCAAGGTTAATTCTGGGTTTTATTTTGTTTATTTGATGAAAATGAACAATAATACACACCATGGAAACATTTTTGTTTGATTTGTGTCGAGTGAGATTTTCACCTAGAACCCAAAGGGGGGGGTATTGGCACTTTTCATGGAAAAATGTGAAAAATTAAATTTTCTAAAAATGAAATATATGCTTTCTAAACACCTCAAACATTCACTCTAAAACAGAAAATTGTTGTTTTTCGCAATATTTTTAGAAATTTGGGCTCTTTTAGTAACATTAACACCTGGGCTGAAGCATCTTTTATGATCATTTTGTCTTTCAGGATTCATTCTGGGTTTTATTTTTTTTATTTGATGAAAATGAACAACAATACACACCTTGGATACATTTTTGTTTGATTTGTGTCGAGTGAGATTTTCACCTAGAACCCAAAGGGGGGGGGTATTGGCACTTTTCATGGAAAAATGTGAAAATTTAAATTTTCTAAAAATGAAATAAATGTCTTCTAAACACCTCAAACATTAACTCTTAAACAGAAGATTGCTGTTTTTCGCAAAATTTTTTGAAATTTGGGCTCTTTTAGTACATTAACACTTGCGCTGAAGCAACTTTTATGCTCATTTCTTGTATTTCAAGGTTAATGCTGTGTTTTATTTTGTTTATTTGATGAAAATGAACAATAATACACACCATGGAAACATTTTTGTTTGATTTGTGTCGAGTGAGATTTTCACCTAGAACCCAAAGGGGGGGGCACTTTGGGTTCTAGGTGAAAATTTGGCACTTTTCATGGAAAAATGTGAAAAATTAAATTTTCTAAAAATGAAATTAATGCCTTCTAAACACCTTAAACATTCACTCTAAAACAGAAAATTGTTGTTTTTCGCAATATTTTTAGAAATTTGGGCTCTTTTAGTAACATTAACACCTGGGCTGAAACATCTTTTATGATCATTTATTGTCTTTAAGGATTCATTCTGGGTTTTATTTTGTTTATTTGATGAAAATGAACAACAATACACACCTTGGATACATTATTGTTTGATTTGTGTCGAGTGAGATTTTCACCTAGAACCCAAAGGGGTATTGGCACTTTTCATGGAAAAATGTGAAAAATTAAATTTTCTAAAAATGAAATAAATGCCTTCTAAACACCTCAAACATTCAGTCTAAAACAGAAGACTGTTGTTTTTCGCAATATTTTTAGAAATTTGGACTCTTAGTAACATTAACATTTGCGCTGAAGCAACTTAAATGCTAATTTCTTGTCTTTCAGGATTAATTCTGGGTTTAATTTTGTTTATTTGATGAAAATGAACAAAAATACACACCATGGAAACATTTTTGTTTGATTTGTGTCGAGTGAGATTTTCACCTAGAACCCAATGGGGGGGGTATTGGCACTTTTCATGGAAAAATGTAAAAAATTAAATTTTCTAAAAATGAAATAAATGCCTTCTAAACACCTCAAACATTTATCCTAAAACAGAAGATTGTTGTTTTTCGCAATATTTTTAGAAATTTGGGCTCTTTTAGTAACATTAACACCTGGGCTGAAGCATCTTTTATGATCATTAATTGTCTTTCAGGATTCATTCTGGGTTTTGTTTTGTTTATTTGATGAAAATGAACAACAATAAACACCTTGGATACATTTTTTTTTGATTTGTGTCGGGCGAGATTTTCACCTAGAACCCAAAGGTGGGGGTATTGGCACTTTTCATGGAAAAATGTGAAAAATTAAATCTTCTAAAAATGAAATAAATGCCTTCTAAACACCTCAAACATTCATCCTAAAACAGAAGATTGTTGTTTTTCGCAATATTTTTAGAAATTTGGGCTCTTTTAGTAACATTAACACCTGGGCTGAAGCATCTTTGATGATCATTAATTGTCTTTCAGGATTCATTCTGGGTTTTATTTTGTTTATTTGATGAAAATGAACAACAATACACACCTTGGATACATTTTTGTTTGATTTGTGTCGAGTGAGATTTTCACCTAGAACCCAAAGGGGGGGTATTGGCACTTTTCATGGAAAAATGTGAAAAATTAAATTTTCTAAAAATGAAATAAATGCCTTTTAAACTACTCAAACATTCACTCTAAAACAGAAGATTGTTGTTTTTCGCAATATTTTTAGAAATTTGGGCTCTTTTAATAACATTAACACTTGCGCTGAAGCATCTTTTATGCTCATTTCTTGTCTTTCAGGATTAATTCTGGGTTTTATTTAGTTTATTTGATGAAAATGAAAACAATACACACCATGGAAACATTTTTGTTTGATTTGTTTCGAGTGAGATTTTCACCTAGAACCCAAAGGGTGGGGTATTGGCACTTTTCATGGAAAAATGTGAAAAATTTAATTTTCTAAAAATGAAATTAATGCCTTATAAACACCTCAAACATTCTCTCTAGAACAGAAGATTGTTGTTTTTCGCAAAATTTTTAGAAATTTGGGCTCTTTTAGTAACATTAACACTTTCGCTGAAGCAACTTTTATGCTCATTTCTTGTATTTCAAGGTTAATTCTGGGTTTTATTTTGTTTATTTGATGAAAATGAAAAATAATACACACCATGGAAACATTTTTGTTTGATTTGTGTCGAGTGAGATTTTCACCTAGAACCCAAAGGGGGGGTAATTGGCACTTTTCATGGAAAAATGTGAAAAATTAAATTTTCTAAAAATGAAATAAATGCTTTCTAAACACCTCAAACATTCACTCTAAAACAGAAAATTGTTGTTTTTCGCAATATTTTTAGAAATTTGGGCTCTTTTAGTAACATTAACACCTGGGCTGAAGCATCTTTATGATCATTTTGTCTTTCAGGATTCATTCTGGGTTTTATTTTGTTTATTTGATGAAAATGAACAACAATACACACCTTGGATACATTTTTGTTTGATTTGTGTCGAGTGAGATTTTCACCTAGAACCCAAAGGGGGGGGTATTGGCACTTTTCATGGAAAAATGTGAAAAATTAAATTTTCTAAAAATGAAATAAATGTCTTCTAAACACCTTAAACATTAACTCTTAAACAGAAGATTGCTGTTTTTCGCAAAATTTTTTGAAATTTGGGCTCTTTTAGTAAAATAACACTTTCGCTGAAGCAACTTTTATGCTCATTTCTTGTATTTCAAGGTTAATTCTGTGTTTTATTTTGTTTATTTGATGAAAATGAACAATAATACACACCATGGAAACATTTTTGTTTGATTTGTGTCGAGTGAGATTTTCACCTAGAACCCAAAGGGGGGGTATTGGCACTTTTCATGGAAAAATGTGAAAAATTAAATTTTCTAGAAATGAAATTAATCCCTTCTAAACACCTTAAACATTCACTCTAAAACAGAAAATTGTTTTTTTTCGTAATATTTTTAGAAATTTGGGCTCTTTTAGTAACATTAACACCTGGGCTGAAGCATCTTTTATGATCATTTATTGTCTTTAAGGATTCATTCTGGGTTTTATTTTGTTTATTTGATGAAAATGAACAACAATACACACCTTGGATACATTTTTGTTTGATTTGTGTCGAGTGAGATTTTCACCTAGAACCAAAAGGGGGGGGTATTGGCACTTTTCATGGAAAAATGTGAAAAATTAAATTTTCTAAAAATGAAATAAATGCCTTCTAAACACCTCAAACATTTATCCTAAAACAGAAGATTGTTGTTTTTCGCAATATTTTAAGAAATTTGGGCTCTTTTAGTAACATTAACACCTGGGCTGAAGCATCTTTTATGATCATTAATTGTCTTTCAGGATTCATTCTGGGTTTTGTTTTTTTATTTGATGAAAATGAACAACAATACACACCTTGGATACATTTTTGTTTGATTTGTGTCGAATGAGATTTTCACCTAGAACCCAAAGGGGGGGGTATTGGCACTTTTCATGGAAAAATGTGAAAAATTAAATTTTCTAAAAATGAAATAAATGCCTTCTAAACACCTCAAACATTTATCCTAAAACAGAAGATGGTTGTTTTTCGCAATATTTTTAGAAATTTGGGCTCTTCTAGTAACATTAACACCTGGGCTGAAGCATCTTTTATGATCATTTATTGTTTATCAGGATACATTCTGGGTTTTATTTTGTTTATTTGATGAAAATGAACAACAATAAACACCATGGATACATTTTTGTTTGATTTGTGTCGGGTGAGATTTTCACTTAGAACCCAAAGGTGGAGGTATTGGCACTTTTCATGGAAAAATGTGAAAAATTAAATCTTCTAAAAATGAAATAAATGCCTTCTAAACTACTCAAACATTCACTCTAAAACAGAAGATTGTTGTTTTTCGCAATATTTTTAGAAATTTGGGCTCTTTTAATAACATTAACACTTGCGCTGAAGCATCTTTTATGCTCATTTCTTGTCTTTCAGGATTAATTCTGGGTTTTATTTTGTTTATTTGATGAAAATGAACAACAATACACACCATGGAAACATTTTTGTTTGATTTGTTTCGAGTTAGATTTTCACCTAGAACCCAAAGGGTGGGGTATTGGCACTTTTCATGGAAAAATGTGAAAAATTAAATTTTCTAAAAATGAAATAAATGCCTTATAAACACCTCAAACATTCACTATAGAACAGAAGATTGTTGTTTTTCGAAAAATTTTTAGAAATTTGGGCTCTTTTAGTAACATTAACACTTACGCTGAAGCAACTTTTATGCTCATTTCTTGTATTTCAGGGTTAATTCTGGGTTTTATTTTGTTTATTTGATGAAAATGAACAATAATACACACCATGGAAACATTTTTGTTTGATATGTGTCGAGTGAGATTTTCACCTAGAACCCAAAGGGGGGGGGTATTGGCACTTTTCATGGAAATATGTGAAAAATTAAATTTTCTAAAAATGAACTAAATGCCTTCTAAACACCTCAAACATTCACTCTAAAACAGAAGATTGTTGTTTTTCGCAATATTTTTAGAAATTTGGGCTTTTTTAATAACATTAACACTTGCGCTGAAGCAACTTAAATGGTAATTTCTTGTCTTTCAGGATTAATTCTGGGTTTTATTTTTTTATTTGATGAAAATGAACAACAATACACACCATGGAAACATTTTTGTTTGATTTGTGTCGAGTGAGATTTTCACCTAGAACCCAAAGGGGGGGGTATTGGCACTTTTCATGGAAAAATGTGAAAAATTAAATTTTCTAAAAATGAAATAAATGCCTTCTAAACACCTTAAACATTCACTCTAAAACAGAAGATTGTTGTTTTTCGCAATATTTTTAGAAATTTGGGCTCTTTTAGTAACATTAACACTTTCGCTGAAGCAACTTTTATGCTCATTTCTTGTATTTCTAGGTTAATTCTGTGTTTTATTTTGTTTATTTGATGAAAATGAACAATAATACACACCATGGAAACATTTTTGTTTGATTTGTGTCGAGTGAGATTTTCACCTAGAACCCAAAGGGGGGGGTATTGGCACTTTTCATGGAAAAATGTGAAAAATTAAATTTTTTAAAAATGAAATTAATGCCTTCCAAACAACTTAAACATTCACTGTAAAACAGAAGATTGTTGTTTTTCGCAATATTTTTAGAAATTTGTGCCCTTTTGGTAACATTAACACCTGGGCTGAAGCATCTTTTATGATCATTAATTGTCTTTCAGGATTCATTCTGGGTTTTGTTTTGTTTATTTGATGAAAATGAACAACAATAAACACCTTGGATACATTTTTTTTTGATTTGTGTCGGGCGAGATTTTCACCTAGAACCCAAAGGTGGGGGTATTGGCACTTTTCATGGAAAAATGTGAAAAATTAAATTTTCTAAAAATGACATAAATGCCTTCTAAACACCTCAAACATTCATCCTAAAACAGAAGATTGTTGTTTTTCGCAATATTTTTAGAAATTTGGGCTCTTTTAATAGCATTAACACTTATGCTGAAGCATCTTTTATGCTCATTTCTTGTCTTTCAGGATTAATTCTGGGTTTTATTTTGTTTATTTGATGAAAATGAACAACAATACACACCATGGAAACATTTTTGTTTGATATGTTTCGAATTAGATTTTCACCTAGAACCCAAAGGGTGGGGTATTGGCACTTTTCATGGAAAAATGTGAAAAATTAAATTTTCTAAAAATGAAATAAATGCCTTATAAACACTTCAAACATTCACTCTAGAACAGAAGATTGTTGTTTTTCGCAAAATTTTTAGAAATTTGGGCTCTTTTAGTAACATTAACACTTTCGCTGAAGCAACTTTTATGCTCATTTCTTGTATTTCAAGGTTAATTCTGGGTTTTATTTTGTTTATTTGATGAAAATGAACAATAATACACACCATGGAAACATTTTTGTTTGATTTGTGTCGAGTGAGATTTTCACCTAGAACCCAAAGGGGGGGATATTGGCACTTTTCATGGAAAAATGTGAAAAATTAAATTTTCTAAAAATGAAATAAATGCTTTCTAAACACCTCAAACATTCACTTTAAAACAGAAAATTGTTGTTTTTCGCAATATTTTTAGAAATTTGGGCTCTTTTAGTAACATTAACACCTGGGCTGAAGCATCTTTTATGATCATTTTGTCTTTCAGGATTCATTCTGGGTTTTATTTTGTTTATTTGATGAAGATGAACAACAATACACACCTTGGATACATTTTTGTTTGATTTGTGTCGAGTGAGATTTTCACCTAGAACCCAAAGGGGGGGGTATTGGCACTTTTCATGGAAAAATGTGAAAAATTAAATTTTCTAAAAATGAAATAAATGTCTTCTAAACACCTCAAACATTCACTCTAAAACAGAAGATTGTTGTTTTTCGCAATATTTTTAGAAATTTGGGCTTTTTTAATAACATTAACACTTGCGCTGAAGCAACTTAAATGGTAATTTCTTGTCTTTCAGGATTAATTCTGGGTTTTATTTTTTTATTTGATGAAAATGAACAACAATACACACCATGGAAACATTTTTGTTTGATTTGTGTCGAGTGAGATTTTCACCTAGAACCCAAAGGGGGGGGTATTGGCACTTTTCATGGAAAAATGTGAAAAATTAAATTTTCTAAAAATGAAATAAATGCCTTCTAAACACCTTAAACATTCACTCTAAAACAGAAGATTGTTGTTTTTCGCAATATTTTTAGAAATTTGGGCTCTTTTAGTAACATTAACACTTTCGCTGAAGCAACTTTTATGCTCATTTCTTGTATTTCAAGGTTAATTCTGGGTTTTATTTTGTTTATTTGATGAAAATGAACAACAACACACACCTTGGATACATTTTTGCTTGATTTGTGTCGAGTGAGATTTTCACCTAGAACCCAAAGGTTGGGGTATTGGCACTCTTCATGGAAAAATGTGAAAAATAAAATTTTCTAAAAATGACATAAATGCCTTCTAAACACCTCAAACATTCACTCTCAAACAGAAGATTGTTGTTTTTCGCAATATTTTTAGAAATTTGGGCTCTTTTAGTAACATTAACACCTGGGCTGAAGCATCTTTTATGATCATTTTGTCTTTCAGGATTCATTCTGGGTTTTATTTTGTTTATTTGATGAAGATGAACAACAATACACACCTTGGATACATTTTTGTTTGATTTGTGTCGAGTGAGATTTTCACCTAGAACCCAAAGGGGGGGGTATTGGCACTTTTCATGGAAAAATGTGAAAAATTAAATTTTCTAAAAATGAAATAAATGTCTTCTAAACACCTCAAACATTCACTCTAAAACAGAAGATTGTTGTTTTTCGCAATATTTTTAGAAATTTGGGCTTTTTTAATAACATTAACACTTGCGCTGAAGCAACTTAAATGGTAATTTCTTGTCTTTCAGGATTAATTCTGGGTTTTATTTTTTTATTTGATGAAAATGAACAACAATACACACCATGGAAACATTTTTGTTTGATTTGTGTCGAGTGAGATTTTCACCTAGAACCCAAAGGGGGGGGTATTGGCACTTTTCATGGAAAAATGTGAAAAATTAAATTTTCTAAAAATGAAATAAATGCCTTCTAAACACCTTAAACATTCACTCTAAAACAGAAGATTGTTGTTTTTCGCAATATTTTTAGAAATTTGGGCTCTTTTAGTAACATTAACACTTTCGCTGAAGCAACTTTTATGCTCATTTCTTGTATTTCAAGGTTAATTCTGGGTTTTATTTTGTTTATTTGATGAAAATGAACAACAACACACACCTTGGATACATTTTTGCTTGATTTGTGTCGAGTGAGATTTTCACCTAGAACCCAAAGGTTGGGGTATTGGCACTCTTCATGGAAAAATGTGAAAAATAAAATTTTCTAAAAATGACATAAATGCCTTCTAAACACCTCAAACATTCACTCTCAAACAGAAGATTGTTGTTTTTCGCAATATTTTTAGAAATTTGGGCTCTTTTAGTAACATTAACACCTGGGCTGAAGCATCTTTTATGATCATTTATTGTCTTTCAGGATTCATTCTGGGTTTTATTTTGTTTATTTGATGAAAATGAACAACAACACACACCTTGGATACATTATTGTTTGATTTGTGTTGAGTGAGATTTTCACCTAGAACCCAAAGGGGGGGGTATTGGCACTTTTCATGGAAAAATGTGAAAAATTAAATTTTCTAAAAATGAAATAAATGCCTTCTAAACACCTCAAACATTCAGTCTAAAACAGAAGATTGTTGTTTTTCGCAATATTTTTAGAAATTTGGGCTCTTTTAATAGCATTAACACTTATGCTGAAGCATCTTTTATGCTCATTTCTTGTCTTTCAGGATTAATTCTGGGTTTTATTTTGTTTATTTGATGAAAATGAACAATAATACACACCATGGAAACATTTTTGTTTGATTTGTGTCGAGTGAGATTTTCACCTAGAACCCAAAGGGGGGGATATTGGCACTTTTCATGGAAAAATGTGAAAAATTAAATTTTCTAAAAATGAAATAAATGCTTTCTAAACACCTCAAACATTCACTTTAAAACAGAAAATTGTTGTTTTTCGCAATATTTTTAGAAATTTGGGCTCTTTTAGTAACATTAACACCTGGGCTGAAGCATCTTTTATGATCATTTTGTCTTTCAGGATTCATTCTGGGTTTTATTTTGTTTATTTGATGAAGATGAACAACAATACACACCTTGGATACATTTTTGTTTGATTTGTGTCGAGTGAGATTTTCACCTAGAACCCAAAGGGGGGGGTATTGGCACTTTTCATGGAAAAATGTGAAAAATTAAATTTTCTAAAAATGAAATAAATGCCTTATAAACACTTCAAACATTAACTCTTAAACAGAAGATTGCTGTTTTTCGCAATATTTTTAGAAATTTGGGCTCTTTTAGTAACATTAACACTTTCGCTGAAGCAACTTTTATGCTCATTTCTTGTATTTCTAGGTTAATTCTGTGTTTTATTTTGTTTATTTGATGAAAATGAACAATAATACACACCATGGAAACATTTTTGTTTGATTTGTGTCGAGTGAGATTTTCACCTAGAACCCAAAGGGGGGGGTATTGGCACTTTTCATGGAAAAATGTGAAAAATTAAATTTTTTAAAAATGAAATTAATGCCTTCCAAACAACTTAAACATTCACTCTAAAACAGAAGATTGTTGTTTTTCGCAATATTTTTAGAAATTTGTGCCCTTTTGGTAACATTAACACCTGGGCTGAAGCATCTTTTATGATCATTAATTGTCTTTCAGGATTCATTCTGGGTTTTGTTTTGTTTATTTGATGAAAATGAACAACAATAAACACCTTGGATACATTTTTTTTTGATTTGTGTCGGGCGAGATTTTCACCTAGAACCCAAAGGTGGGGGTATTGGCACTTTTCATGGAAAAATGTGAAAAATTAAATTTTCTAAAAATGACATAAATGCCTTCTAAACACCTCAAACATTCATCCTAAAACAGAAGATTGTTGTTTTTCGCAATATTTTTAGAAATTTGGGCTCTTTTAGTAACATTAACACCTGGGCTGAAGCATCTTTGATGATCATTAATTGTCTTTCAGGATTCATTCTGGGTTTTATTTTGTTTATTTGATGAAAATGAACAACAATACACACCTTGGATACATTTTGGTTTGATTTGTGTCGAGTGAGATTTTCACCTAGAACCCAAAGGGGGGGTATTGGCACTTTTCATGGAAAAATGGGAAAAATTAAATTTTCTAAAAATGAAATAAATGCCTTTTAAACTACTCAAACATTCACTCTAAAACAGAAGATTGTTGTTTTTCGCAATATTTTTAGAAATTTGGGCTCTTTTAATAACATTAACACTTGCGCTGAAGCATCTTTTATGCTCATTTCTTGTCTTTCAGGATTAATTCTGGGTTTTATTTAGTTTATTTGATGAAAATGAACAACAATACACACCATGGAAACATTTTTGTTTGATTTGTTTCGAGTGAGATTTTCACCTAGAACCCAAAGGGTGGGGTATTGGCACTTTTCATGGAAAAATGTGAAAAATTAAATTTTCTAAAAATGAAATTAATGCCTTATAAACACCTCAAACATTCTCTCTAGAACAGAAGATTGTTGTTTTTTCGCAAAATTTTTAGAAATTTGGGCTCTTTTAGTAACATTAACACTTTCGCTGAAGCAACTTTTATGCTCATTTCTTGTATTTCAAGGTTAATTCTGGGTTTTATTTTGTTTATTTGATGAAAATGAACAACAACACACACCTTGGATACATTTTTGCTTGATTTGTGTCGAGTGAGATTTTCACCTAGAACCCAAAGGTTGGGGTATTGGCACTCTTCATGGAAAAATGTGAAAAATAAAATTTTCTAAAAATGACATAAATGCCTTCTAAACACCTCAAACATTCACTCTTAAACAGAAGATTGTTGTTTTTCGCAATATTTTTAGAAATTTGGGCTCTTTTAGTAACATTAACACCTGGGCTGAAGCATCTTTTATGATCATTTATTGTTTTTCAGGATTCATTCTGGGTTTTATTTTGTTTATTTGATGAAAATGAACAACAACACACACCTTGGATACATTATTGTTTGATTTGTGTTGAGTGAGATTTTCACCTAGAACCCAAAGGGGGGGGTATTGGCACTTTTCATGGAAAAATGTGAAAAATTAAATTTTCTAAAAATGAAATAAATGCCTTCTAAACACCTCAAACATTCAGTCTAAAACAGAAGATTGTTGTTTTTCGCAATATTTTTAGAAATTTGGGCTCTTTTAATAGCATTAACACTTGCGCTGAAGCATCTTTTATGCTCATTTCTTGTCTTTCAGGATTAGTTCTGGGTTTTATTTTGTTTATTTGATGAAAATGAACAACAATACACACCATGGAAACATTTTTGTTTGATATGTTTCGAGTTAGATTTTCACCTAGAACCCAAAGGGTGGGGTATTGGCACTTTTCATGGAAAAATGTGAAAAATTAAATTTTCTAAAAATGAAATAAATGCCTTATAAACACTTCAAACATTCACTCTAGAACAGAAGATTGTTGTTTTTCGCAAAATTTTTAGAAATTTGGGCTCTTTTAGTAACATTAACACTTTCGCTGAAGCAACTTTTATGCTCATTTCTTGTATTTCAAGGTTAATTCTGGGTTTTATTTTGTTTATTTGATGAAAATGAACAATAATACACACCATGGAAACATTTTTGTTTGATTTGTGTCGAGTGAGATTTTCACCTAGAACCCAAAGGGGGGGATATTGGCACTTTTCATGGAAAAATGTGAAAAATTAAATTTTCTAAAAATGAAATAAATGCTTTCTAAACACCTCAAACATTCACTTTAAAACAGAAAATTGTTGTTTTTCGCAATATTTTTAGAAATTTGGGCTCTTTCAGTAACATTAACACCTGGGCTGAAGCATCTTTTATGATCATTTTGTCTTTCAGGATTCATTCTGGGTTTTATTTTGTTTATTTGATGAAGATGAACAACAATACACACCTTGGATACATTTTTGTTTGATTTGTGTCGAGTGAGATTTTCACCTAGAACCCAAAGGGGGGGAAATTGGCACTTTTCATGGAAAAATGTGAAAAATTAAATTATCTAAAAATGAAATAAATGTCTTCTAAACACCTCAAACATTAACTCTTAAACAGAAGATTGCTGTTTTTTCGCAATATTTTTAGAAATTTGGGCTCTTTTAGTAACATTAACACTTTCGCTGAAGCAACTTTTATGCTCATTTCTTGTATTTCTAGGTTAATTCTGTGTTTTATTTTGTTTATTTGATGAAAATGGACAATAATACACACCATGGAAACATTTTTGTTTGATTTGTGTCGAGTGAGATTTTCACCTAGAACCCAAAGGGGGGGGTATTGGCTCTTTTCATGGAAAAATGTGAAAAATTAAATTTTTTAAAAATGAAATTAATGCCTTCTAAACACCTTAAACATTCACTCTAAAACAGAAGATTGTTGTTTTTCGCAATATTTTTAGAAATTTGGGCTCTTTTAGTAACATTAACACCTGGGCTGAAGCATCTTTTATGATCATTAATTGTCTTTCAGGATTCATTCTGGGTTTTATTTAGTTTATTTGATGAAAATGAACAACAATACACACCATGGAAACATTTTTGTTTGATTTGTTTCGAGTGAGATTTTCACCTAGAACCCAAAGGGTGGGGTATTGGCACTTTTCATGGAAAAATGTGAAAAATTAAATTTTCTAAAAATGAAATTAATGCCTTATAAACACCTCAAACATTCTCTCTAGAACAGAAGATTGTTGTTTTTTCGCAAAATTTTTAGAAATTTGGGCTCTTTTAGTAACATTAACACTTTCGCTGAAGCAACTTTTATGCTCATTTCTTGTATTTCAAGGTTAATTCTGGGTTTTATTTTGTTTATTTGATGAAAATGAACAACAACACACACCTTGGATACATTTTTGCTTGATTTGTGTCGAGTGAGATTTTCACCTAGAACCCAAAGGTTGGGGTATTGGCACTCTTCATGGAAAAATGTGAAAAATAAAATTTTCTAAAAATGACATAAATGCCTTCTAAACACCTCAAACATTCACTCTTAAACAGAAGATTGTTGTTTTTCGCAATATTTTTAGAAATTTGGGCTCTTTTAGTAACATTAACACCTGGGCTGAAGCATCTTTTATGATCATTTATTGTTTTTCAGGATTCATTCTGGGTTTTATTTTGTTTATTTGATGAAAATGAACAACAACACACACCTTGGATACATTATTGTTTGATTTGTGTTGAGTGAGATTTTCACCTAGAACCCAAAGGGGGGGGTATTGGCACTTTTCATGGAAAAATGTGAAAAATTAAATTTTCTAAAAATGAAATAAATGCCTTCTAAACACCTCAAACATTCAGTCTAAAACAGAAGATTGTTGTTTTTCGCAATATTTTTAGAAATTTGGGCTCTTTTAATAGCATTAACACTTGCGCTGAAGCATCTTTTATGCTCATTTCTTGTCTTTCAGGATTAGTTCTGGGTTTTATTTTGTTTAGTTGATGAAAATGAACAACAATACACACCATGGAAACATTTTTGTTTGATATGTTTCGAGTTAGATTTTCACCTAGAACCCAAAGGGTGGGGTATTGGCACTTTTCATGGAAAAATGTGAAAAATTAAATTTTCTAAAAATGAAATAAATGCCTTATAAACACTTCAAACATTCACTCTAGAACAGAAGATTGTTGTTTTTCGCAAAATTTTTAGAAATTTGGGCTCTTTTAGTAACATTAACACTTTCGCTGAAGCAACTTTTATGCTCATTTCTTGTATTTCAAGGTTAATTCTGGGTTTTATTTTGTTTATTTGATGAAAATGAACAATAATACACACCATGGAAACATTTTTGTTTGATTTGTGTCGAGTGAGATTTTCACCTAGAACCCAAAGGGGGGGATATTGGCACTTTTCATGGAAAAATGTGAAAAATTAAATTTTCTAAAAATGAAATAAATGCTTTCTAAACACCTCAAACATTCACTTTAAAACAGAAAATTGTTGTTTTTCGCAATATTTTTAGAAATTTGGGCTCTTTCAGTAACATTAACACCTGGGCTGAAGAATCTTTTATGATCATTTTGTCTTTCAGGATTCATTCTGGGTTTTATTTTGTTTATTTGATGAAGATGAACAACAATACACACCTTGGATACATTTTTGTTTGATTTGTGTCGAGTGAGATTTTCACCTAGAACCCAAAGGGGGGGAAATTGGCACTGTTCATGGAAAAATGTGAAAAATTAAATTTTCTAAAAATGAAATAAATGTCTTCTAAACACCTCAAACATTAACTCTTAAACAGAAGATTGCTGTTTTTCGCAATATTTTTAGAAATTTGGGCTCTTTTAGTAACATTAACACTTTCGCTGAAGCAACTTTTATGCTCATTTCTTGTATTTCTAGGTTAATTCTGTGTTTTATTTTGTTTATTTGATGAAAATGGACAATAATACACACCATGGAAACATTTTTGTTTGATTTGTGTCGAGTGAGATTTTCACCTAGAACCCAAAGGGGGGGGTATTGGCTCTTTTCATGGAAAAATGTGAAAAATTAAATTTTTTAAAAATGAAATTAATGCCTTCTAAACACCTTAAACATTCACTCTAAAACAGAAGATTGTTGTTTTTCGCAATATTTTTAGAAATTTGGGCTCTTTTAGTAACATTAACACCTGGGCTGAAGCATCTTTTATGATCATTAATTGTCTTTCAGGATTCATTCTGGGTTTTATTTAGTTTATTTGATGAAAATGAACAACAATACACACCATGGAAACATTTTTGTTTGATTTGTTTCGAGTGAGATTTTCACCTAGAACCCAAAGGGTGGGGTATTGGCACTTTTCATGGAAAAATGTGAAAAATTAAATTTTCTAAAAATGAAATTAATGCCTTATAAACACCTCAAACATTCTCTCTAGAACAGAAGATTGTTGTTTTTTTCGCAAAATTTTTAGAAATTTGGGCTCTTTTAGTAACATTAACACTTTCGCTGAAGCAACTTTTATGCTCATTTCTTGTATTTCAAGGTTAATTCTGGGTTTTATTTTGTTTATTTGATGAAAATGAACAACAACACACACCTTGGATACATTTTTGCTTGATTTGTGTCGAGTGAGATTTTCACCTAGAACCCAAAGGTTGGGGTATTGGCACTCTTCATGGAAAAATGTAAAAAATAAAATTTTCTAAAAATGACATAAATGCCTTCTAAACACCTCAAACATTCACTCTTAAACAGAAGATTGTTGTTTTTCGCAATATTTTTAGAAATTTGGGCTCTTTTAGTAACATTAACACCTGGGCTGAAGCATCTTTTATGATCATTTATTGTTTTTCAGGATTCATTCTGGGTTTTATTTTGTTTATTTGATGAAAATGAACAACAACACACACCTTGGATACATTATTGTTTGATTTGTGTTGAGTGAGATTTTCACCTAGAACCCAAAGGGGGGGGTATTGGCACTTTTCATGGAAAAATGTGAAAAATTAAATTTTCTAAAAATGAAATAAATGCCTTCTAAACACCTCAAACATTCAGTCTAAAACAGAAGATTGTTGTTTTTCGCAATATTTTTAGAAATTTGGGCTCTTTTAATAGCATTAACACTTGCGCTGAAGCATCTTTTATGCTCATTTCTTGTCTTTCAGGATTAGTTCTGGGTTTTATTTTGTTTATTTGATGAAAATGAACAACAATACACACCATGGAAACATTTTTGTTTGATATGTTTCGAGTTAGATTTTCACCTAGAACCCAAAGGGTGGGGTATTGGCACTTTTCATGGAAAAATGTGAAAAATTAAATTTTCTAAAAATGAAATAAATGCCTTATAAACACTTCAAACATTCACTCTAGAACAGAAGATTGTTGTTTTTCGCAAAATTTTTAGAAATTTGGGCTCTTTTAGTAACATTAACACTTTCGCTGAAACAACTTTTATGCTCATTTCTTGTATTTCAAGGTTAATTCTGGGTTTTATTTTGTTTATTTGATGAAAATGAACAATAATACCCACCATGGAAACATTTTTGTTTGATTTGTGTCGAGTGAGATTTTCACCTAGAACCCAAAGGGGGGGATATTGGCACTTTTCATGGAAAAATGTGAAAAATTAAATTTTCTAAAAATGAAATAAATGCTTTCTAAACACCTCAAACATTCACTTTAAAACAGAAAATTGTTGTTTTTCGCAATATTTTTAGAAATTTGGGCTCTTTCAGTAACATTAACACCTGGGCTGAAGCATCTTTTATGATCATTTTGTCTTTCAGGATTCATTCTGGGTTTTATTTTGTTTATTTGATGAATATGAACAACAATACACACCTTGGATACATTTTTGTTTGATTTGTGTCGAGTGAGATTTTCACCTAGAACCCAAAGGGGGGGGTATTGGCACTTTTCATGGAAAAATGTGAAAAATTAAATTTTCTAAAAATGAAATAAATGTCTTCTAAACACCTCAAACATTAACTCTTAAACAGAAGATTGCTGTTTTTCGCAATATTTTTAGAAATTTGGGCTCTTTTAGTAACATTAACACTTTCGCTGAAGCAACTTTTATGCTCATTTCTTGTATTTCTAGGTTAATTCTGTGTTTTATTTTGTTTATTTGATGAAAATGGACAATAATACACACCATGGAAACATTTTTGTTTGATTTGTGTCGAGTGAGATTTTCACCTAGAACCCAAAGGGGGGGGTATTGGCTCTTTTCATGGAAAAATGTGAAAAATTAAATTTTTTAAAAATGAAATTAATGCCTTCTAAACACCTTAAACATTCACTCTAAAACAGAAGATTGTTGTTTTTCGCAATATTTTTAGAAATTTGGGCTCTTTTAGTAACATTAACACCTGGGCTGAAGCATCTTTTATGATCATTAATTGTCTTTCAGGATTCATTCTGGGTTTTGTTTTGTTTATTTGATGAAAATGAACAACAATAAACACCTTGGATACATTTTTTTTTGATTTGTGTCGGGCGAGATTTTCACCTAGAACCCAAAGGTGGGGGTATTGGCACTTTTCATGGAAAAATGTGAAAAATTAAATTTTCTAAAAATGACATAAATGCCTTCTAAACACCTCAAACATTCATCCTAAAACAGAAGATTGTTGTTTTTCGCAATATTTTTAGAAATTTGGGCTCTTTTAGTAACATTAACACCTGGGCTGAAGCATCTTTGATGATCATTAATTGTCTTTCAGGATTCATTCTGGGTTTTATTTTGTTTATTTGATGAAAATGAACAACAATACACACCTTGGATACATTTTTGTTTGATTTGTGTCGAGTGAGATTTTCACCTAGAACCCAAAGGGGGGGTATTGGCACTTTTCATGGAAAAATGTGAAAAATTAAATTTTCTAAAAATGAAATAAATGCCTTTTAAACTACTCAAACATTCACTCTAAAACAGAAGATTGTTGTTTTTCGCAATATTTTTAGAAATTTGGGCTCTTTTAATAACATTAACACTTGCGCTGAAGCATCTTTTATGCTCATTTCTTGTCTTTCAGGATTAATTCTGGGTTTTATTTAGTTTATTTGATGAAAATGAACAACAATACACACCATGGAAACATTTTTGTTTGATTTGTTTCGAGTGAGATTTTCACCTAGAACCCAAAGGGTGGGGTATTGGCACTTTTCATGGAAAAATGTGAAAAATTAAATTTTCTAAAAATGAAATTAATGCCTTAAAAACACCTCAAACATTCTCTCTAGAACAGAAGGTTGTTGTTTTTCGCAAAATTTTTAGAAATTTGGGCTCTTTTAGTAACATTAACACTTTCGCTGAAGCAACTTTTATGCTCATTTCTTGTATTTCAAGGTTAATTCTGGGTTTTATTTTGTTTATTTGATGAAAATGAAAAATAATACACACCATGGAAACATTTTTGTTTGATTTGTGTCGAGTGAGATTTTCACCTAGAACCCAAAGGGGGGGGTATTGGCACTTTTCATGGAAAAATGTGAAAAATTAAATTTTCTAAAAATGAAATAAATGCTTTCTAAACACCTCAAACATTCACTCTAAAACAGAAAATTGTTGTTTTTCGCAATATTTTTAGAAATTTGGGCTCTTTTAGTAACATTAACACCTGGGCTGAAGCATCTTTATGATCATTTTGTCTTTCAGGATTCATTCTGGGTTTTATTTTGTTTATTTGATGAAAATGAACAACAATACACACCTTGGATACATTTTTGTTTGATTTGTGTCGAGTGAGATTTTCACCTAGAACCCAAAGGGGGGGGTATTGGCACTTTTCATGGAAAAATGTGAAAAATTAAATTTTCTAAAAATGAAATAAATGTCTTCTAAACACCTCAAACATTAACTCTTAAACAGAAGATTGCTGTTTTTCGCAAAATTTTTTGAAATTTGGGCTCTTTTAGTAACATTAACACTTTCGCTGAAGCAACTTTTATGCTCATTTCTTGTATTTCAAGGTTAATTCTGTGTTTTATTTTGTTTATTTGATGAAAATGAACAATAATACACACCATGGAAACATTTTTGTTTGATTTGTGTCGAGTGAGATTTTCACCTAGAACCCAAAGGGGGGGGTATTGGCACTTTTCATGGAAAAATGTGAAAAATTAAATTTTCTAGAAATGAAATTAATCCCTTCTAAACACCTTAAACATTCACTCTAAAACAGAAAATTGTTTTTTTCGTAATATTTTTAGAAATTTGGGCTCTTTTAGTAACATTAACACCTGGGCTGAAGCATCTTTTATGATTATTTATTGTCTTTAAGGATTCATTCTGGGTTTTATTTTGTTTATTTGATGAAAATGAACAACAATACACACCTTGGATACATTTTTGTTTGATTTGTGTCGAGTGAGATTTTCACCTAGAACCAAAAGGGGGGGGTATTGGCACTTTTCATGGAAAAATGTGAAAAATTAAATTTTCTAAAAATGAAATAAATGCCTTCTAAACACCTCAAACATTTATCCTAAAACAGAAGATTGTTGTTTTTCGCAATATTTTAAGAAATTTGGGCTCTTTTAGTAACATTAACACCTGGGCTGAAGCATCTTTTATGATCATTAATTGTCTTTCAGGATTCATTCTGGGTTTTGTTTTGTTTATTTGATGAAAATGAACAACAATACACACCTTGGATACATTTTTGTTTGATTTGTGTCGAGTGAGATTTTCACCTAGAACCCAAAGGGGGGGGTATTGGCACTTTTCATGGAAAAATGTGAAAAATTAAATCTTCTAAAAATGAAATAAATGCCTTCTAAACTACTCAAACATTCACTCTAAAACAGAAGATTGTTGTTTTTCGCAATATTTTTAGAAATTTGGGCTCTTTTAATAACATTAACACTTGCGCTGAAGCATCTTTTATGCTCATTTCTTGTCTTTCAGGATTAATTCTGGGTTTTATTTTGTTTATTTGATGATAATGAACAACAATACACACCATGGAAACATTTTTGTATGATTTGTTTCGAGTTAGATTTTCACCTAGAACCCAGAGGGTGGGGTATTGGCACTTTTCATGGAAAAATGTGAAAAATTAAATTTTCTAAAAATGAAATAAATGCCTTATAAACACCTCAAACATTCACTATAGAACAGAAGATTGTTGTTTTTCGAAAATTTTTTAGAAATTTGGGCTCTTTTAGTAACATTAACACTTACGCTGAAGCAACTTTTATGCTCATTTCTTGTATTTCAGGGTTAATTCTGGGTTTTATTTTGTTTATTTGATGAAAATGAACAATAATACACACCATGGAAACATTTTTGTTTGATTTGTGTCGAGAGAGATTTTCACCTAGAACCCAAAGGGGGGGGTATTGGCACTTTTCATGGAAATATGTGAAAAATTAAATTTTCTAAAAATGAACTAAATGCCTTCTAAACACCTCAAACATTCACTCTAAAACAGAAGATAGTGGTTTTTCGCAATATTTTTAGAAATTTGGGCTTTTTTAATAACATTAACACTTGCGCTGAAGCAACTTAAATGCTAATTTCTTGTCTTTCAGGATTAATTCTGGGTTTTATTTTTTTATTTGATGAAAATGAACAACAATACACACCATGGAAACATTTTTGTTTGATTTGTGTCGAGTGAGATTTTCACCTAGAACCCAAAGGGGGGGGTATTGGCACTTTTCATGGAAAAATGTAAAAAATTAAATTTTCTAAAAATGAAATAAATGCCTTCTAAACACCTTAAACATTCACTCTAAAACAGAAGATTGTTGTTTTTCGCAATATTTTTAGAAATTTGGGCTCTTTTAGTAACATTAACACTTTCGCTGAAGCAACTTTTATGCTCATTTCTTGTATTTCAAGGTTAATTCTGGGTTTTATTTTGTTTATTTGATGAAAATGAACAACAACACACACCTTGGATACATTTTTGTTTGATTTGTGTCGAGTGAGATTTTCACCTAGAACCCAAAGGTTGGGGTATTGGCACTCTTCATGGAAAAATGTGAAAAATAAAATTTTCTAAAAATGACATAAATGCCTTCTAAACACCTCAAACATTCACTCTCAAACAGAAGATTGTTGTTTTTCGCAATAATTTTAGAAATTTGGGCTCTTTTAGTAACATTAACACCTGGGCTGAAGCATCTTTTATGATCATTTATTGTCTTTCAGGATTCATTCTGGGTTTTATTTTGTTTATTTGATGAAAATGAACAACAACACACACCTTGGATACATTATTGTTTGATTTGTGTTGAATGAGATTTTCACCTAGAACCCAAAGGGGGGGGTATTGGCACTTTTCATGGAAAAATGTGAAAAATTAAATTTTCTAAAAATGAAATAAATGCCTTCTAAACACCTCAAACATTCAGTCTAAAACAGAAGATTGTTGTTTTTCGCAATATTTTTAGAAATTTGGGCTCTTTTAATAGCATTAACACTTGCGCTGAAGCATCTTTTATGCTCATTTCTTGTCTTTCAGGATTAATTCTGGGTTTTATTTTGTTTATTTGATGAAAATGAACAACAATACACACCATGGAAACATTTTTGTTTGATTTGTTTCGAGTTAGATTTTCACCTAGAACCCAAAGGGGGGGGGGGTATTGGCACTTTTCATGGAAAAATGTGAAAAATAAATTTTTCAAAAATGACATAAATGCCTTCTAAACACCTCAAACATTCACTCTCAAACAGAAGATTGTTGTTTTTCGCAAAATTTTTAGAAATTTGGGCTCTTTTAGTAACATTAACACTTTCGCTGAAGCAACTTTTATGCTCATTTCTTGTATTTCAAGGTTAATTCTGGGTTTTATTTTGTTTATTTGATGAAAATGAACAATAATACACACCATGGAAACATTTTTGTTCGATTTGTGTCGAGTGAGATTTTCACCTAGAACCCAAAGGGGGGGATATTGGCACTTTTCATAGAAAAATGTGAAAAATTAAATTTTCTAAAAATGAAATAAATGCTTTCTAAACACCTCAAACATTCACTTTAAAACAGAAAATTGTTGTTTTTCGCAATATTTTAGAAATTTGGGCTCTTTTAGTAACATTAACACCTAGGCTGAAGCATCTTTTATGATCATTTTGTCTTTCAGGATTCATTCTGGGTTTTATTTTGTTTATTTGATGAAGATGAACAACAATACACACCTTGGATATATTTTTGTTTGATTTTTGACGAGTGAGATTTTCACCTAGAACCCAAAGGGGGGGGTATTGGCACTTTTCATGGAAAAATGTGAAAAATTAAATTTTCTAAAAATGAAATAAATGTCTTCTAAACACCTCAAACATTAACTCTTAAACAGAAGATTGCTGTTTTTCGCAATATTTTTAGAAATTTGGGCTCTTTTAGTAAAATTAACACTTTCTCTGAAGCAACTTTTATGCTCATTTCTTGTATTTCTAGGTTAATTCTGTGTTTTATTTTGTTTATTTGATGAAAATGAACAATAATACACACCATGGAAACATTTTTGTTTGATTTGTGTCGAGTGAGATTTTCACCTAGAACCCAAAGGGGGGGTGTATTGGCATTTTTCATGGAAAAATGTGAAAAATTAAATTTTTTAAAAATGAAATTAATGCCTTCTAAACACCTTAAACATTCACTCTAAAACAGAAGATTGTTGTTTTTCGCAATATTTTTAGAAATTTGGGCTCTTTTAGTAACATTAACACCTGGGCTGAAGCATCTTTGATGATCATTAATTGTCTTTCAGGATTCATTCTGGGTTTTATTTTGTTTATTTGATGAAAATGAACATCAATACACACCTTGGATACATTTTTGTTTGAAATGTGTCGAGTGAGATTTTCACCTAGAACCCAAAGGGGGGGTATTGGCACTTTTCATGGAAAAATGTGAAAAATTAAATTTTCTAAAAATGAAATAAATGCCTTCTAAACTACTCAAACATTCACTCTAAAACAGAAGATTGTTGTTTTTCGCAATATTTTTAGAAATTTGGGCTTTTTTAATAACATTAACACTTGCGCTGAAGCAACTTAAATGCTAATTTCTTGTCTTTCAGGATTAATTCTGGGTTTTATTTTTTTATTTGATGAAAATGAACAACAATACACACCATGGAAACATTTTTGTTTGATTTGTGTCGAGTGAGATTTTCACCTAGAACCCAAAGGGGGGGGTATTGGCACTTTTCATGGAAAAATGTAAAAAATTAAATTTTCTAAAAATGAAATAAATGCCTTCTAAACACCTTAAACATTCACTCTAAAACAGAAGATTGTTGTTTTTCGCAATATTTTTAGAAATTTGGGCTCTTTTAGTAACATTAACACTTTCGCTGAAGCAACTTTTATGCTCATTTCTTGTATTTCAAGGTTAATTCTGGGTTTTATTTTGTTTATTTGATGAAAATGAACAACAACACACACCTTGGATACATTTTTGTTTGATTTGTGTCGAGTGAGATTTTCACCTAGAACCCAAAGGTTGGGGTATTGGCACTCTTCATGGAAAAATGTGAAAAATAAAATTTTCTAAAAATGACATAAATGCCTTCTAAACACCTCAAACATTCACTCTCAAACAGAAGATTGTTGTTTTTCGCAATATTTTTAGAAATTTGGGCTCTTTTAGTAACATTAACACCTGGGCTGAAGCATCTTTTATGATCATTTATTGTCTTTCAGGATTCATTCTGGGTTTTATTTTGTTTATTTGATGAAAATGAACAACAACACACACCTTGGATACATTATTGTTTGATTTGTGTTGAAGAGATTTTCACCTAGAACCCAAAGGGGGGGGTATTGGCACTTTTCATGGAAAAATGTGAAAAATTAAATTTTCTAAAAATGAAATAAATGCCTTCTAAACACCTCAAACATTCAGTCTAAAACTGAAGATTGTTGTTTTTCGCAATATTTTTAGAAATTTGGGCTCTTTTAGTAACATTAACACTTTCGCTGAAGCATCTTTTATGCTCATTTCTTGTATTTCAAGGTTAATTCTGGGTTTTATTTTGTTTATTTGATGAAAATGAACAACAACACACACCTTGGATACATTTTTGCTTGATTTGTGTCGAGTGAGATTTTCACCTAGAACCCAAAGGTTGGGGTATTGGCACTCTTCATGGAAAAATGTAAAAAATAAAATTTTCTAAAAATGACATAAATGCCTTCTAAACACCTCAAACATTCACTCTTAAACAGAAGATTGTTGTTTTTCGCAATATTTTTAGAAATTTGGGCTCTTTTAGTAACATTAACACCTGGGCTGAAGCATCTTTTATGATCATTTATTGTTTTTCAGGATTCATTCTGGGTTTTATTTTGTTTATTTGATGAAAATGAACAACAACACACACCTTGGATACATTATTGTTTGATTTGTGTTGAGTGAGATTTTCACCTAGAACCCAAAGGGGGGGGTATTGGCACTTTTCATGGAAAAATGTGAAAAATTAAATTTTCTAAAAATGAAATAAATGCCTTCTAAACACCTCAAACATTCAGTCTAAAACAGAAGATTGTTGTTTTTCGCAATATTTTTAGAAATTTGGGCTCTTTTAATAGCATTAACACTTGCGCTGAAGCATCTTTTATGCTCATTTCTTGTCTTTCAGGATTAGTTCTGGGTTTTATTTTGTTTATTTGATGAAAATGAACAACAATACACACCATGGAAACATTTTTGTTTGATATGTTTCGAGTTAGATTTTCACCTAGAACCCAAAGGGTGGGGTATTGGCACTTTTCATGGAAAAATGTGAAAATTAAATTTTCTAAAAATGAAATAAATGCCTTATAAACACTTCAAACATTCACTCTAGAACAGAAGATTGTTGTTTTTCGCAAAATTTTTAGAAATTTGGGCTCTTTTAGTAACATTAACACTTTCGCTGAAACAACTTTTATGCTCATTTCTTGTATTTCAAGGTTAATTCTGGGTTTTATTTTGTTTATTTGATGAAAATGAACAATAATACCCACCATGGAAACATTTTTGTTTGATTTGTGTCGAGTGAGATTTTCACCTAGAACCCAAAGGGGGGGATATTGGCACTTTTCATGGAAAAATGTGAAAAATTAAATTTTCTAAAAATGAAATAAATGCTTTCTAAACACCTCAAACATTCACTTTAAAACAGAAAATTGTTGTTTTTCGCAATATTTTTAGAAATTTGGGCTCTTTCAGTAACATTAACACCTGGGCTGAAGCATCTTTTATGATCATTTTGTCTTTCAGGATTCATTCTGGGTTTTATTTTGTTTATTTGATGAAGATGAACAACAATACACACCTTGGATACATTTTTGTTTGATTTGTGTCGAGTGAGATTTTCACCTAGAACCCAAAGGGGGGGGTATTGGCACTTTTCATGGAAAAATGTGAAAAATTAAATTTTCTAAAAATGAAATAAATGTCTTCTAAACACCTCAAACATTAACTCTTAAACAGAAGATTGCTGTTTTTCGCAATATTTTTAGAAATTTGGGCTCTTTTAGTAACATTAACACTTTCGCTGAAGCAACTTTTATGCTCATTTCTTGTATTTCTAGGTTAATTCTGTGTTTTATTTTGTTTATTTGATGAAAATGGACAATAATACACACCATGGAAACATTTTTGTTTGATTTGTGTCGAGTGAGATTTTCACCTAGAACCCAAAGGGGGGGGTATTGGCTCTTTTCATGGAAAAATGTGAAAAATTAAATTTTTTAAAAATGAAATTAATGCCTTCTAAACACCTTAAACATTCACTCTAAAACAGAAGATTGTTGTTTTTCGCAATATTTTTAGAAATTTGGGCTCTTTTAGTAACATTAACACCTGGGCTGAAGCATCTTTTATGATCATTAATTGTCTTTCAGGATTCATTCTGGGTTTTGTTTTGTTTATTTGATGAAAATGAACAACAATAAACACCTTGGATACATTTTTTTTTGATTTGTGTCGGGCGAGATTTTCACCTAGAACCCAAAGGTGGGGGTATTGGCACTTTTCATGGAAAAATGTGAAAAATTAAATTTTCTAAAAATGACATAAATGCCTTCTAAACACCTCAAACATTCATCCTAAAACAGAAGATTGTTGTTTTTCGCAATATTTTTAGAAATTTGGGCTCTTTTAGTAACATTAACACCTGGGCTGAAGCATCTTTGATGATCATTAATTGTCTTTCAGGATTCATTCTGGGTTTTATTTTGTTTATTTGATGAAAATGAACAACAATACACACCTTGGATACATTTTTGTTTGATTTGTGTCGAGTGAGATTTTCACCTAGAACCCAAAGGGGGGGTATTGGCACTTTTCATGGAAAAATGTGAAAAATTAAATTTTCTAAAAATGAAATAAATGCCTTTTAAACTACTCAAACATTCACTCTAAAACAGAAGATTGTTGTTTTTCGCAATATTTTTAGAAATTTGGGCTCTTTTAATAACATTAACACTTGCGCTGAAGCATCTTTTATGCTCATTTCTTGTCTTTCAGGATTAATTCTGGGTTTTATTTAGTTTATTTGATGAAAATGAACAACAATACACACCATGGAAACATTTTTGTTTGATTTGTTTCGAGTGAGATTTTCACCTAGAACCCAAAGGGTGGGGTATTGGCACTTTTCATGGAAAAATGTGAAAAATTAAATTTTCTAAAAATGAAATTAATGCCTTAAAAACACCTCAAACATTCTCTCTAGAACAGAAGGTTGTTGTTTTTCGCAAAATTTTTAGAAATTTGGGCTCTTTTAGTAACATTAACACTTTCGCTGAAGCAACTTTTATGCTCATTTCTTGTATTTCAAGGTTAATTCTGGGTTTTATTTTGTTTATTTGATGAAAATGAAAAATAATACACACCATGGAAACATTTTTGTTTGATTTGTGTCGAGTGAGATTTTCACCTAGAACCCAAAGGGGGGGGTATTGGCACTTTTCATGGAAAAATGTGAAAAATTAAATTTTCTAAAAATGAAATAAATGCTTTCTAAACACCTCAAACATTCACTCTAAAACAGAAAATTGTTGTTTTTCGCAATATTTTTAGAAATTTGGGCTCTTTTAGTAACATTAACACCTGGGCTGAAGCATCTTTATGATCATTTTGTCTTTCAGGATTCATTCTGGGTTTTATTTTGTTTATTTGATGAAAATGAACAACAATACACACCTTGGATACATTTTTGTTTGATTTGTGTCGAGTGAGATTTTCACCTAGAACCCAAAGGGGGGGGTATTGGCACTTTTCATGGAAAAATGTGAAAAATTAAATTTTCTAAAAATGAAATAAATGTCTTCTAAACACCTCAAACATTAACTCTTAAACAGAAGATTGCTGTTTTTCGCAAAATTTTTTGAAATTTGGGCTCTTTTAGTAACATTAACACTTTCGCTGAAGCAACTTTTATGCTCATTTCTTGTATTTCAAGGTTAATTCTGTGTTTTATTTTGTTTATTTGATGAAAATGAACAATAATACACACCATGGAAACATTTTTGTTTGATTTGTGTCGAGTGAGATTTTCACCTAGAACCCAAAGGGGGGGGTATTGGCACTTTTCATGGAAAAATGTGAAAAATTAAATTTTCTAGAAATGAAATTAATCCCTTCTAAACACCTTAAACATTCACTCTAAAACAGAAAATTGTTTTTTTCGTAATATTTTTAGAAATTTGGGCTCACTTAGTAACATTAACACCTGGGCTGAAGCATCTTTTATGATTATTTATTGTCTTTAAGGATTCATTCTGGGTTTTATTTTGTTTATTTGATGAAAATGAACAACAATACACACCTTGGATACATTTTTGTTTGATTTGTGTCGAGTGAGATTTTCACCTAGAACCAAAAGGGGGGGGTATTGGCACTTTTCATGGAAAAATGTGAAAAATTAAATTTTCTAAAAATGAAATAAATGCCTTCTAAACACCTCAAACATTTATCCTAAAACAGAAGATTGTTGTTTTTCGCAATATTTTAAGAAATTTGGGCTCTTTTAGTAACATTAACACCTGGGCTGAAGCATCTTTTATGATCATTAATTGTCTTTCAGGATTCATTCTGGGTTTTGTTTTGTTTATTTGATGAAAATGAACAACAATACACACCTTGGATACATTTTTGTTTGATTTGTGTCGAGTGAGATTTTCACCTAGAACCCAAAGGGGGGGGTATTGGCACTTTTCATGGAAAAATGTGAAAAATTAAATCTTCTAAAAATGAAATAAATGCCTTCTAAACTACTCAAACATTCACTCTAAAACAGAAGATTGTTGTTTTTCGCAATATTTTTAGAAATTTGGGCTCTTTTAATAACATTAACACTTGCGCTGAAGCATCTTTTATGCTCATTTCTTGTCTTTCAGGATTAATTCTGGGTTTTATTTTGTTTATTTGATGAAAATGAACAACAATACACACCATGGAAACATTTTTGTATGATTTGTTTCGAGTTAGATTTTCACCTAGAACCCAGAGGGTGGGGTATTGGCACTTTTCATGGAAAAATGTGAAAAATTAAATTTTCTAAAAATGAAATAAATGCCTTATAAACACCTCAAACATTCACTATAGAACAGAAGATTGTTGTTTTTCGAAAATTTTTTAGAAATTTGGGCTCTTTTAGTAACATTAACACTTACGCTGAAGCAACTTTTATGCTCATTTCTTGTATTTCAGGGTTAATTCTGGGTTTTATTTTGTTTATTTGATGAAAATGAACAATAATACACACCATGGAAACATTTTTGTTTGATTTGTGTCGAGAGAGATTTTCACCTAGAACCCAAAGGGGGGGGTATTGGCACTTTTCATGGAAATATGTGAAAAATTAAATTTTCTAAAAATGAACTAAATGCCTTCTAAACACCTCAAACATTCACTCTAAAACAGAAGATAGTGGTTTTTCGCAATATTTTTAGAAATTTGGGCTTTTTTAATAACATTAACACTTGCGCTGAAGCAACTTAAATGCTAATTTCTTGTCTTTCAGGATTAATTCTGGGTTTTATTTTTTTATTTGATGAAAATGAACAACAATACACACCATGGAAACATTTTTGTTTGATTTGTGTCGAGTGAGATTTTCACCTAGAACCCAAAGGGGGGGGTATTGGCACTTTTCATGGAAAAATGTAAAAAATTAAATTTTCTAAAAATGAAATAAATGCCTTCTAAACACCTTAAACATTCACTCTAAAACAGAAGATTGTTGTTTTTCGCAATATTTTTAGAAATTTGGGCTCTTTTAGTAACATTAACACTTTCGCTGAAGCAACTTTTATGCTCATTTCTTGTATTTCAAGGTTAATTCTGGGTTTTATTTTGTTTATTTGATGAAAATGAACAACAACACACACCTTGGATACATTTTTGTTTGATTTGTGTCGAGTGAGATTTTCACCTAGAACCCAAAGGTTGGGGTATTGGCACTCTTCATGGAAAAATGTGAAAAATAAAATTTTCTAAAAATGACATAAATGCCTTCTAAACACCTCAAACATTCACTCTCAAACAGAAGATTGTTGTTTTTCGCAATATTTTTAGAAATTTGGGCTCTTTTAGTAACATTAACACCTGGGCTGAAGCATCTTTTATGATCATTTATTGTCTTTCAGGATTCATTCTGGGTTTTATTTTGTTTATTTGATGAAAATGAACAACAACACACACCTTGGATACATTATTGTTTGATTTGTGTTGAATGAGATTTTCACCTAGAACCCAAAGGGGGGGGTATTGGCACTTTTCATGGAAAAATGTGAAAAATTAAATTTTCTAAAAATGAAATAAATGCCTTCTAAACACCTCAAACATTCAGTCTAAAACAGAAGATTGTTGTTTTTCGCAATATTTTTAGAAATTTGGGCTCTTTTAATAGCATTAACACTTGCGCTGAAGCATCTTTTATGCTCATTTCTTGTCTTTCAGGATTAATTCTGGGTTTTATTTTGTTTATTTGATGAAAATGAACAACAATACACACCATGGAAACATTTTTGTTTGATTTGTTTCGAGTTAGATTTTCACCTAGAACCCAAAGGGGGGGGGGGGTATTGGCACTTTTCATGGAAAAATGTGAAAAATAAATTTTTCAAAAATGACATAAATGCCTTCTAAACACCTCAAACATTCACTCTCAAACAGAAGATTGTTGTTTTTCGCAAAATTTTTAGAAATTTGGGCTCTTTTAGTAACATTAACACTTTCGCTGAAGCAACTTTTATGCTCATTTCTTGTATTTCAAGGTTAATTCTGGGTTTTATTTTGTTTATTTGATGAAAATGAACAATAATACACACCATGGAAACATTTTTGTTCGATTTGTGTCGAGTGAGATTTTCACCTAGAACCCAAAGGGGGGGATATTGGCACTTTTCATAGAAAAATGTGAAAAATTAAATTTTCTAAAAATGAAATAAATGCTTTCTAAACACCTCAAACATTCACTTTAAAACAGAAAATTGTTGTTTTTCGCAATATTTTTAGAAATTTGGGCTCTTTTAGTAACATTAACACCTGGGCTGAAGCATCTTTTATGATCATTTTGTCTTTCAGGATTCATTCTGGGTTTTATTTTGTTTATTTGATGAAGATGAACAACAATACACACCTTGGATACATTTTTGTTTGATTTTTGACGAGTGAGATTTTCACCTAGAACCCAAAGGGGGGGGTATTGGCACTTTTCATGGAAAAATGTGAAAAATTAAATTTTCTAAAAATGAAATAAATGTCTTCTAAACACCTCAAACATTAACTCTTAAACAGAAGATTGCTGTTTTTCGCAATATTTTTAGAAATTTGGGCTCTTTTAGTAACATTAACACTTTCTCTGAAGCAACTTTTATGCTCATTTCTTGTATTTCTAGGTTAATTCTGTGTTTTATTTTGTTTATTTGATGAAAATGAACAATAATACACACCATGGAAACATTTTTGTTTGATTTGTGTCGAGTGAGATTTTCACCTAGAACCCAAAGGGGGGGTGTATTGGCATTTTTCATGGAAAAATGTGAAAAATTAAATTTTTTAAAAATGAAATTAATGCCTTCTAAACACCTTAAACATTCACTCTAAAACAGAAGATTGTTGTTTTTCGCAATATTTTTAGAAATTTGGGCTCTTTTAGTAACATTAACACCTGGGCTGAAGCATCTTTGATGATCATTAATTGTCTTTCAGGATTCATTCTGGGTTTTATTTTGTTTATTTGATGAAAATGAACATCAATACACACCTTGGATACATTTTTGTTTGAAATGTGTCGAGTGAGATTTTCACCTAGAACCCAAAGGGGGGGTATTGGCACTTTTCATGGAAAAATGTGAAAAATTAAATTTTCTAAAAATGAAATAAATGCCTTCTAAACTACTCAAACATTCACTCTAAAACAGAAGATTGTTGTTTTTCGCAATATTTTTAGAAATTTGGGCTTTTTTAATAACATTAACACTTGCGCTGAAGCAACTTAAATGCTAATTTCTTGTCTTTCAGGATTAATTCTGGGTTTTATTTTTTTATTTGATGAAAATGAACAACAATACACACCATGGAAACATTTTTGTTTGATTTGTGTCGAGTGAGATTTTCACCTAGAACCCAAAGGGGGGGGTATTGGCACTTTTCATGGAAAAATGTAAAAAATTAAATTTTCTAAAAATGAAATAAATGCCTTCTAAACACCTTAAACATTCACTCTAAAACAGAAGATTGTTGTTTTTCGCAATATTTTTAGAAATTTGGGCTCTTTTAGTAACATTAACACTTTCGCTGAAGCAACTTTTATGCTCATTTCTTGTATTTCAAGGTTAATTCTGGGTTTTATTTTGTTTATTTGATGAAAATGAACAACAACACACACCTTGGATACATTTTTGTTTGATTTGTGTCGAGTGAGATTTTCACCTAGAACCCAAAGGTTGGGGTATTGGCACTCTTCATGGAAAAATGTGAAAAATAAAATTTTCTAAAAATGACATAAATGCCTTCTAAACACCTCAAACATTCACTCTCAAACAGAAGATTGTTGTTTTTCGCAATATTTTTAGAAATTTGGGCTCTTTTAGTAACATTAACACCTGGGCTGAAGCATCTTTTATGATCATTTATTGTCTTTCAGGATTCATTCTGGGTTTTATTTTGTTTATTTGATGAAAATGAACAACAACACACACCTTGGATACATTATTGTTTGATTTGTGTTGAAGAGATTTTCACCTAGAACCCAAAGGGGGGGGTATTGGCACTTTTCATGGAAAAATGTGAAAAATTAAATTTTCTAAAAATGAAATAAATGCCTTCTAAACACCTCAAACATTCAGTCTAAAACTGAAGATTGTTGTTTTTCGCAATATTTTTAGAAATTTGGGCTCTTTTAATAGCATTAACACTTGCGCTGAAGCATCTTTTATGCTCATTTCTTGTCTTTCAGGATTAATTCTGGGTTTTATTTTGTTTATTTGATGAAAATGAACAACAATACACACCATGGAAACATTTTTGTTTGATTTGTTTCGAGTTAGATTTTCACCTAGAACCCAAAGGGGGGGGTATTGGAACTTTTCATGGAAAAATGTGAAAAATAAATTTTTCAAAAATGACATAAATGCCTTCTAAACACCTCAAACATTCACTCTCAAACAGAAGATTGTTGTTTTTCGCAAAATTTTTAGAAATTTGGGCTCTTTTAGTAACATTAACACTTTCGCTGAAGCAACTTTTATGCTCATTTCTTGTATTTCAAGGTTAATTCTGGGTTTTATTTTGTTTATTTGATGAAAATGAACAATAATACACACCATGGAAACATTTTTGTTCGATTTGTGTCGAGTGAGATTTTCACCTAGAACCCAAAGGGGGGGGTATTGGCACTCTTCATGGAAAAATGTGAAAAATAAAATTTTCTAAAAATGACATAAATGCCTTCTAAACACCTCAAACATTCACTCTCAAACAGAAGATTGTTGTTTTTCGCAATATTTTTAGAAATTTGGGCTCTTTTAGTAACATTAACACCTGGGCTGAAGCATCTTTTATGATCATTTATTGTCTTTCAGGATTCATTCTGGGTTTTATTTTGTTTATTTGATGAAAATGAACAACAACACACACCTTGGATACATTATTGTTTGATTTGTGTTGAATGAGATTTTCACCTAGAACCCAAAGGGGGGGGTATTGGCACTTTTCATGGAAAAATGTGAAAAATTAAATTTTTTAAAAATGAAATTAATGCCTTCTAAACACCTTAAACATTCACTCTAAAACAGAAGATTGTTGTTTTTCGCAATATTTTTAGAAATTTGGGCTCTTTTAGTAACATTAACACCTGGGCTGAAGCATCTTTGATGATCATTAATTGTCTTTCAGGATTCATTCTGGGTTTTATTTTGTTTATTTGATGAAAATGAACATCAATACACACCTTGGATACATTTTTGTTTGAAATGTGTCGAGTGAGATTTTCACCTAGAACCCAAAGGGGGGGTATTGGCACTTTTCATGGAAAAATGTGAAAAATTAAATTTTCTAAAAATGAAATAAATGCCTTCTAAACTACTCAAACATTCACTCTAAAACAGAAGATTGTTGTTTTTCGCAATATTTTTAGAAATTTGGCCTCTTTTAATAACATTAACACTTGCGCTGAAGCATCTTTTATGCTCATTTCTTGTCTTTCAGGATTAATTCTGGGTTTTATTTTGTTTATTTGATGAAAATGAACAACAATACACACCATGGAAACATTTTTGTTTGATTTGTTTCGAGTGAGATTTTCACCTAGAACACAAAGGGTGGGGTATTGGCACTTTTCATGGAAAAATGTGAAAAATTAAATTTTCTAAAAATGAAATAAATGCCTTATAAACACCTCAAACATTCTCTCTAGAACAGAAGATTGTTGTTTTTCGCAAAATTTTTAGAAATTTGGGCTCTTTTAGTAACATTAACACTTTCGCTGAAGCAACTTTTATGTTCATTTCTTGTATTTCAAGGTTAATTCTGGGTTTTATTTTGTTTATTTGATGAAAATGAAAAAAAATACACACCATGGAAACATTTTTGTTTGATTTGTGTCGTGTGAGATTTTCACCTAGAACACAAAGGGGGGGGTATTGGCACTTTTCATGGAAAAATGTGAAAAATTAAATTTTCTAAAAATGAAATAAATGCTTTCTAAACACCTCAAACATTCACTCTAAAACAGAAAATTGTTGTTTTTCGCAATATTTTTAGAAATTTGGGCTCTTTTAGTAACATTAACACCTGGGCTGAAGCATCTTTATGATCATTTTGTCTTTCAGGATTCATTCTGGGTTTTATTTTGTTTATTTGATGAAAATGAACAACAATACACACCTTGGATACATTTTTGTTTGATTTGTGTCGAGTGAGATTTTCACCTAGAACCCAAAGGGGGGGGTATTGGCACTTTTCATGGAAAAATGTGAAAAATTAAATTTTCTAAAAATGAAATAAATGTCTTCTAAACACCTCAAACATTAACTCTTAAACAGAAGATTGCTGTTTTTCGCAAAATTTTTTGAAATTTGGGCTCTTTTAGTAACATAAACACTTTCGCTGAAGCAACTTTTATGCTCATTTCTTGTATTTCAAGGTTAATTCTGTGTTTTATTTAGTTTATTTGATGAAAATGAACAATAATACACACCATGGAAACATTTTTGTTTGATTTGTTTCGAGTGAGATTTTCACCTAGAACCCAAAGGGGGGGGGTATTGGCACTTTTCATGGAAAAATGTGAAAAATTAAATTTTCTAGAAATGAAATTAATCCCTTCTAAACACCTTAAACATTCACTCTAAAACAGAAAATTGTTTTTTTCGTAATATTTTTAGAAATTTGGGCTCTTTTAGTAACATTAACACCTGGGCTGAAGCATCTTATATGATCATTTATTGTCTTTAAGGATTCATTCTGGGTTTTATTTTGTTTATTTGATGAAAATGAACAACAATACACACCTTGGATACATTTTTGTTTGATTTGTGTCGAGTGAGATTTTCACCTAGAACCAAAAGGGGGGGGTATTGGCACTTTTCATGGAAAAATGTGAAAAATTAAATTTTCTAAAAATGAAATAAATGCTTTCTAAACACCTCAAACATTCACTCTAAAACAGAAAATTGTTGTTTTTCGCAATATTTTTAGAAATTTGGGCTCTTTTAGTAACATTAACACCTGGGCTGAAGCATCTTTTATGATCATTTTGTCTTTCAGGATTCATTCTGGGTTTTATTTTGTTTATTTGATGAAGATGAACAACAATACACACCTTGGATACATTTTTGTTTGATTTGTGTCGAGTGAGATTTTCACCTAGAACCCAAAGGGGGGGATATTGGCACTTTTCATGGAAAAATGTGAAAAATTAAATTTTCTAAAAATGAAATAAATGCTTTCTAAACACCTCAAACATTCACTCTAAAACAGAAAATTGTTGTTTTTCGCAATATTTTTAGAAATTTGGGCTCTTTTAGTAACATTAACACCTGGGCTGAAGCATCTTTTATGATCATTTTGTCTTTCAGGATTCATTCTGGGTTTTATTTTGTTTATTTGATGAAGATGAACAACAATACACACCTTGGATACATTTTTGTTTGATTTGTGTCGAGTGAGATTTTCACCTAGAACCCAAAGGGGGGGGTATTGGCACTTTTCATGGAAAAATGTGAAAAATTAAATTTTCTAAAAATGAAATAAATGTCTTCTAAACACCTCAAACATTAACTCTTAAACAGAAGATTGCTGTTTTTCGCAATATTTTTAGAAATTTGGGCTCTTTTAGTAACATTAACACTTTCGCTGAAGCAACTTTAATGCTCATTTCTTGTATTTCAAGGTTAATTCTTTGTTTTATTTTGTTTATTTGATGAAAATGAACAACAATACACACCATGGAAACATTTTTGTTTGATTTGTGTCGAGTGAGATTTTCACCTAGAACCCAAAGGGGGGGGGGGGTATTGGCACTTTTCATGGAAAAATGTGAAAAATTTAATTTTTTAAAAATGAAATTAATGCCTTCTAAACACCTTAAACATTCACTCTAAAACAGAAAATTGTTGTTTTTCGCAATATTTTTAGAAATTTGGGCTCTTTTAGTAACATTAACACCTGGGCTAAAGCATCTTTTATGATCATTTATTGTCTTTAAGGATTCATTCTGGGTTTTATTTTGTTTATTTGATGAAAATGAACAACAATACACACCTTGGATACATTTTTGTTTGATTTGTGTCGAGTGAGATTTTCACCTAGAACCAAAAGGGGGGGGGTATTGGCACTTTTCATGGAAAAATGTGAAAAATTAAATTTTCTAAAAATGAAATAAATGCCTTCTAAACACCTCAAACATTCACTCTAAAACAGAAGATTGTTGTTTTTCGCAATATTTTTAGAAATTTGGGCTCTTTTAGTAACATTAACACCTGGGCTGAAGCATCTTTTATGATCATTTATTGTCTTTCAGGATTCATTCTGGGTTTTATTTTGTTTATTTGTTGAAAATGAACAACAATACACACCTTGGATACATTTTTGTTTGATTTGTGTCGAGTGAGATTTTCACCTAGAACCCAAAGGGGGGGGGTATTGGCACTTTTCATGGAAAAATGTGAAAAATTAAATTTTCTAAAAATGAAATAAATGACTTATAAACACCTCAAACATTCACTCTAAAACAGAGGATTGTTGTTTTTCGCAATATTTTTAGAAATTTGGGCTCTTTTAGTAACATTAACACCTGGGCTGAAGCATCTTTTAATGATCATTTATTGTCTTTCAGAATTCATTCTGGGTTAAATGTTGTTTATTAAATGAAAATGAACAACAATACACACCTTGGATACATTTTTGTTTGATTTGTGTCGAGTGAGATTTTCACCTGGAACCCAAAGGGGGGGTATTGGCACTTTTCATGGAAAAATGTGAAAAATTAAATTTTCTAAAAATGAATAAATGCCTTCTATACACCTCTAACATTCACTCTAAAACTGAAAATTGTTGTTTTTCGCAATATTTTTAGAAATTTGGACTCTTTTAATAACATTAACAATTCCGCTGAAGCATCTTTAATGCTCAATTCTTGTATTTCAGTATTTATTCTGGGTTTCATTTTGTTTATTTGATGAAAATGAACAACAATACACATCATGGAAACATTTTTGTTTGATTTGTGTCGAGTAAGATTTTCACCTAGAACCCAAAGGGGAGGTATAGGCACTTTTCATGGAAAAATGTGAAAAATTAAATTTTCTAAAATTCAAAAATAAATGCCTTCTATGCACCTCAAACACTCTTAAAAGGAAGATTGTTGTTTTTCGCAATATTTTTAGAAATTTGGGCTCTTTTAGTAACATTTACACTTGCGCTGAAGCATCTTTTATGCTCATTTCTTGTCTTTCAGGATTTATTCTGGGTTTTATTTGATGAAAATGAACAACAATACACACCATGGAAACATTTTTGTTTGATTTGTGTCGAGTGAGATTTTCACCTAGAACCCAAAGGGGGGGTATTGGCACTTTTCATGGAAAAATGTGAAAAAAAACATTTTCTAAAAATGAAATAAATGCCTTCTATACACCTCAAACATTCACTCTAAATCTGAAAATTGTTGTTTTTCGCAATATTTTTAGAAATTTAGGCTCGTTTAGTAACATTAACACTTGCGCTGAAGCACCTTTTATGCTCATTTCTTGTATTTCAGTATTTATTCTGGGTTTTATTTTGTTTATTTGATGAAAATGAGCAACAATACACATCATGGAAACATTTTTCTTTGATTTGTGTCAATTGAGATTTTCACCTAGAACCCAAAGGGGAGGTATAGGCACTTTTCATGGAAAAATGTGAAAAATTAAATTTTCTAAAATTGAAATAAATGCCTTCTATGCACCTCAAACACTCTTAAAAGGAAGATTGTTGTTTTTCGCAATATTTTTAGAAATTTTGGCTCTTTTATTAACATAAACACTTGCGCTGAAACATCTTTAATGCTCATTTCTTGTCTTTCAGGATTTATTCTGGGTTTTATTTTGTTTATTTGATGAAAATGAACAAAAATACACACCATGGAAACATTTTTGTTTGATTTGTGTCGAGTGAGATTTTAACCTAGAACCCAAAGGGGGGGTATTTGCACTTTTCATGGAAAAATGGGAAAAATTAAATTTTCTAAAAATAAAATAAATGCCTTCTATACACCTCAATCATTCACTCTAAAACTGAAAATTGTTGTTTTTCGCAATATTTTTAGAAATTTGGGCTCTTTTAGTAACATTAACACCTGGGCTGAAGCATCTTTTATGATCATTTTGTCTTTCAGGATTCATTCTGGGTTTTATTTTTTTTATTTGATGAAAATGAACAATAATACACACCTTGGATACATTTTTGTTTGATTTGTGTCGAGTGAGATTTTCACCTAGAACCCAAAGGGTGGGGTATTGGCACTTTTCATGGAAAAATGTGAAAAATTAAATTTTCTAAAAATGAAATAAATGCCTTCTAAACACCTTAAACATTCACTCTAAAACAGAAGATTGTTTTTTTTCGCAATATTTTTAGAAATTTGGCCTCTTTTAGTAACATTAACACTTGCGCTGAAGCAACTTTAATGCTCATTTCTTGTATTTCAAGGTTAATTCTGGGTTTTATTTTGTTTATTTGATGAAAATGAACAACAACACACACCTGGGATACATTTTTGTTTGATTTGTGTCGAGTGAGATTTTCACCTAGAACCCAAATGTGGGGGTATTGGCACTCTTCATGGAAAAATGTGAAAAATAAAATTTTCTAAAAATGACATAAATGCCATCTAAACACCTAAAACATTCACTCTCAAACAGAAGATTGTTGTTTTTCGCAATATTTTTAGAAATTTGGGCTCTTTTAGTAACATTAACACCTGGGCTGAAGCATCTTTTATGATAATTTATTGTCTTTCAGGATTCATTCTGGGTTTTATTTTGTTTATTTGATGAATATGAACAATTCACACACCTTGGATACATTATTGTTTGATTTGTGTTGAGTGAGATTTCCACCTAGAACCCAAAGGGGCGGGGGGTTTTGGCACTTTTCATGGAAAAATGTGAAAAATTAAATTTTCTAAAAATGAAATAAATGCCTTCTAAACACCTCAAACATTCATCCTAAAACAGAAGATTGTTGTTTTTCGCAATATTTTTAGAAATTTGGGCTCTTTTAGTAACATTAACACCTGGGCTGAAGCATCTTTTATGATCATTAATTGTCTTTCAGGATTCATTCTGGGTTTTATTTTGTTTATTTGATGAAAATGAACAACAATACACACCTTGGATACATTTTTGTTTGATTTGTGTCGAGTGAGATTTTCACCTAGAACCCAAAGGGGGGGTATTGGCACTTTTCATGGAAATTTGTGAAAAATTAAATTTTCTAAAAATGAAATAAATGCCTTCTTAACTACTCAAACATTCACTCTAAAACAGAAGATTGTTGTTTTTCGCAATATTTTTAGAAATTTGGGCTTTTTTAATAACATTAACACTTGCGCTGAAGCAACTTAAATGCTAATTTCTTGTCTTTCAGGATTAATTCTGGGTTTTATTTTGTTTATTTGATGAAAATGAACAACAATACACACCATGGAAACATTTTTGTTTGATTTGTGTCGAGTGAGATTTTCACCTAGAACCCAAAGGGGGGGGTATTGGCACTTTTCATGGAAAAATGTGAAAAATTAAATTTTTAAAAAATGAAATTAATGTCTTCTAAACACCTTAAACATTAACTCTAAAACAGAAAATTGTTGTTTTTCGCAATATTTTTAGAAATTTGGGCTCTTTTAGTAACATTAACACCTGGGCTGAAGCATCTTTTATGATCATTTATTGTCTTTAAGGATTCATTCTGGGTTTTATTTTGTTTATTTGATGAAAATGAACAACAATACACACCTTGGATACATTTTTGTTTGATTTGTGTCGAGTGAGATTTTCACCTAGAACCAAAAGGGGGGGGTATTGGCACTTTTCATGGAAAAATGTGAAAAATTAAATTTTCTAAAAATGAAATAAATGCCTTCTAAACACCTTAAACATTCACTCTAAAACAGAAGATTGTTTTTTTTCGCAATATTTTTAGAAATTTGGGCTCTTTTAGTAACATAAACACTTTCGCTGAAGCAACTTTTATGCTCATTTCTTGTATTTCAAGGTTAATTCTAGGTTTTATTTTGTTTATTTGATGAAAATGAAAACAACACACACCTTGGATACATTTTTGTTTGATTTGTGTCGAGTGAGATTTTCACCTAGAACCCAAAGGGGGGGGGAATTGGCACTTTTCATGGAAAAATGTGAAAAATTAAATTTTCTAAAAATGAAATAAATGACTTATAAACACCTCAAACATTCACTCTAAAACAGAGGATTGTTGTTTTTCGCAATATTTTTAGAAATTTGGGCTCTTTTAGTAACATTAACACCTGGGCTGAAGCATCTTTTAATGATCATTTATTGTCTTTCAGAATTCATTCTGGGTTAAATTTTGTTTATTAAATGAAAATGAACAACAATACACACCTTGGATACATTTTTGTTTGATTTGTGTCGAGTGAGATTTTCACCTGGAACCCAAAGGGGGGGTATTGGCACTTTTCATGGAAAAATGTGAAAAATTAAATTTTCTAAAAATGAATAAATGCCTTCTATACACCTCTAACATTCACTCTAAAACTGAAAATTGTTGTTTTTCGCAATATTTTTAGAAATTTGGACTCTTTTAATAACATTAACAATTCCGCTGAAGCATCTTTAATGCTCAATTCTTGTATTTCAGTATTTATTCAGGGTTTCATTTTGTTTATTTGATGAAAATGAACAACAATACACATCTTGGATACATTTTTGTTTGATTTGTGTCGAGTGAGATTTTCACCTAGAACCCAAAGGGGGGGTATTGGCACTTTTCATGGAAAAATGTGAAAAATTAAATTTTTTAAAAATGAAATAAATGACTTATAAACACCTCAAACATTCACTCTAAAACAGAGGATTGTTGTTTTTCGCAATATTTTTAGAAATTTGGGCTCTTTTAGTAACATTTACACCTGGGCTGAAGCATCTTTTAATGATCATTTATTGTCTTTCAGAATTCATTCTGGGTTAAATTTTGTTTATTTGATGAAAATGAACAACAATACACACCTTGGATACATTTTTGTTTGATTTGTGTCGAGTGAGATTTTCACCTGGAACCCAAAGGGGGGGTATTGGCACTTTTCATGGAAAAATGTGAAAAATTAAATTTTCTAAAAATGAATAAATGCCTTCTATACACCTCTAACATTCACTCTAAAACTGAAAATTGTTGTTTTTCGCAATATTTTTAGAAATTTGGACTCTTTTAATAACATTAACAATTCCGCTGGAGCATCTTTAATGCTCAATTCTTGTATTTCAGTATTTATTCTGGGTTTTATTTTGTTTATTTGATGAAAATGAACAACAATACACATCATGGAAACATTTTTGTTTGATTTGTGTCGAGTGAGATTTTCACCTGGAACCCAAAGGGGGGGTATTGGCACTTTTCATGGAAAAATGTGAAAAATTAAATCTTCTAAAAATGAAATAAATGCCTTCTGAACACCTCAAACATTCATCCTAAAACAGAAGGTTGTTGTTTTTCGCAATATTTTTAGAAATTTGGGCTCTTTTAGTAACATTAACACCTGGGCTGAAGCATCTTTGATGATCATTAATTGTCTTTCAGGATTCATTCTGGGTTTTATTTTGTTTATTTGATGAAAATGAACAACAATACACACCTTGGATACATTTTTGTTTGATTTGTGTCGAGTGAGATTTTCACCTAGAACCCAAAGGGGGGGGTATTGGCACTTTTCATGGAAAAATGTGAAAAATTAAATTTTCTAAAAATGAAATAAATGCCTTCTAAACTACTCAAACATTCACTCTAAAACAGAAGATTGTTGTTTTTCGCAATATTTTTAGAAATTTGGGCTCTTTTAATAACATTAACACATTTGGCTGAAGCATCTTTTATGCTCATTTCTTGTCTTTCAGGATTAATTCTGGGTTTTATTTTGTTTATTTGATGAAAATGAACAACAATACACACCATGGAAACATTTTTGTTTGATTTGTTTCGAGTGAGATTTTCACCTAGAACCCAAAGCGTGGGGTATTGGCACTTTTCATGGAAAAATGTGAAAAATTAATTTTTCTAAAAATGTAATAAATGCCTTATAAACACCTCAAACATTCTCTCTAGAACAGAAGATTGTTGTTTTTCGCAAAATTTTTAGAAATTTGGGCTCTTTTAGTAACATTAACACTTTCGCTGAAGCAACGTTTATGCTCATTTCTTGTATTTCAAGGTTAATTCTGGGTTTTATTTTGTTTATTTGATGAAAATGAACAATAATACACACCATGAAAACATTTTTGTTTGATTTGTGTCGAGTGAGATTTTCACCTAGAACCCAAGGGGGGGGGGTATTGGCACTTTTCATGGAAAAATGTGAAAAATTAAATTTTCTAAAAATGAAATAAATGCCTTCTAAACTACTCAAACATTCACTCTAAAACAGAAGATTGTTGTTTTTCGCAATATTTTTAGTAATTTGGGCTCTTTTAATAACATTAACACTTGCGCGGAAGCATCTTTTATGCTCATTTCTTGTCTTTCAGGATTAATTCTGGGTTTTATTTTGTTAATTTGATGAAAATGAACATAAATACACACCATGGAAACATTTTTGTTTGATTTGTTTCGAGTGAGATTTTCACCTAGAACCCAAAGGGTGGGGTATTGGCACTTTTCATGGAAAAATGTGAAAAATTAAATTTTCTAAAAATGAAATAAATGCCTTATAAACACCTCAAACATTCTCTCTAGAACCGAAGATTGTTGTTTTTCGCAAAATTTTTAGAAATTTGGGCTCTTTTAGTAACATTAACACTTTCGCTGAAGCAACTTTTATGCTCATTTCTTGTATTTCAAGGTTAATTCTGTGTTTTATTTTGTTTATTTGATGAAAATGAACAATAATACACACCATGGAAACATTTTTGTTTGATTTGTGTCGAGTGAGATTTTCACCTAGAACCCAAAGGGGGGGGTATTGGCACTTTTCATGGAAAAATGTGAAAAATTAAATTTTCTAAAAATGAAATAAATGCCTTCTAAACACCTTAAACATTCACTCTAAAACAGAAAATTGTTGTTTTTCGCAATATTTTTAGAAATTTGGGCTCTTTTAGTAACATTAACACCCGGGCTGAAGCATCTTTTATGATCATTTATTGTCTTTAAGGATTCATTCTGGGTTTTATTTTGTTTATTTGATGAAAATGAACAACAATACACACCTTGGATACATTTTTGTTTGATTTGTGTCGAGTGAGATTTTCACCTAGAACCAAAAGGGGGGGGTATTGGCACTTTTCATGGAAAAATGTGAAAAATTAAATTTTCTAAAAATGAAATAAATGCCTTCTAAACACCTTAAACATACACTCTAAAACAGAAGATTGTTTTTTCTTCGCAATATTTTTAGAAATTTGGCCTCTTTTAGTAACATTAACACTTGCGCTGAAGCAACTTTTATGCTCATTTCTTGTCTTTCAGGATTAATTCTGGGTTTAATTTTGTTTATTTGATGAAAATGAACAACAATACACACCATGGAAACATTTTTGTTTGATTTGTGTCGAGTGAGATTTTCACGTAGAAACCAAACGGGGGGGTATTGGCATTTTTCATGGAAAAATGTGAAAAATTAAATTTTCTAAAAATGAAATAAATGCCTTCTAAACACCTTAAACATTCACTCTAAAATAAAAGATTGTTGTTTTTTGCAATATTTTTAGAAATTTGGGCTCTTTTAGTAACATTAACACTTTCGCTGAAGCAACTTTTATGCTCATTTCTTGTATTTCAAGGTTAATTCTGGGTTTTATTTTGTTTATTTGATGAAAATGAACAACAACACACACCTTGGATACATTTTTGTTTGATTTGTGTCGAGTGAGATTTTCACCTAGAACCCAAATGTGGGGGTATTGGCACTCTTCATGGAAAAATGTGAAAAATAAAATTTTCTAAAAATGACATAAATGCCTTATAAAAACCTCAAACATTCACTCTAAAAAAGATGATTGTTGTTTTTCGCAATATTTTTAGAAATTTCGGCTCTTTTAGTAACATTAACACTTTCGCTGAAGCAACTTTTATGCTCATTTCTTGTATTTCAAGGTTAATTCTGTGTTTTATTTTGTTTATTTGATGAAAATGAACAATAATACACACCATGGAAACATTTTTGTTTGATTTGTGTCGAGTGAGATTTTCACCTAGAACCCAAAGGGGGGGGGTATTGGCACTTTTCATGGAAAAATGTGAAAAATTAAATTTTCTAAAAATGAAATAAATGCCTTCTAAACACCTTAAACATTCACTCTAAAACAGAAAATTGTTGTTTTTCGCAATATTTTTAGAAATTTGGGCTCTTTTAGTAACATTTACACCCGGGCTGAAGCATCTTTTATGATCATTTATTGTCTTTAAGGATTCATTCTGGGTTTTATTTTGTTTATTTGATGAAAATGAACAACAATACACACCTTGGATACATTTTTGTTTGATTTGTTTCGAGTGAGATTTTCAGCTAGAACCAAAAGGGGGGGGGGTATTGGGGGTATTGGCACTATTCATGGAAAAATGTGAAAAATTTAATTTTCTAAAAATGAAATAAATGCCTTTTAAACACCTTAAACATTCACTCTAAAACAGAAGATTGTTTTTTTTCGCAATATTTTTAGAAATTTGGCCTCTTTTAGTAACATTAACACTTGCGCTGAAGCAACTTTTATGCTCATTTCTTGTCTTCAAGGATTAATTCTGGGTTTAATTTTGTTTATTTGATGAAAATGAACAACAATACACACCATGGAAACATTTTTGTTTGATTTGTGTCGAGTGAGATTTTAACCTAGAACCCAAAGGGGGGGGGGGTTTTGGCATTTTTCATGCAAAAATGTGAAAAATTAAATTTTCTAAAAATGAAATAAATGCCTTCTAAACACCTTAAACATTCACTCAAAAACAGAAGTTTGTTGTTTTTCGCAATATTTTTAGATATTTGGGCTCTTTTAGTAACATTAACCCTTTCGCTGAAGCAACTTTTATGCTCATTTCTTGTATTTCAAGGTTAATTCTGGGTTTTATTTTGTTTATTTGATGAAAATGAACAACAACACACACCTTGGATACATATTTGTTTGATTTGTGTCGAGTGGGATTTTCACCTAGAACCCAAATGTGGGGGTATTGGCACTCTTCATGGAAAAATGTGAAAAATAAAATTTTCTAAAAATGACATAAATGCCTTATAAAAACCTCAAACATTCACTCTAAAAAAGATGATTGTTGTTTTTCGCAATATTTTTAGAAATTTGGGCTCTTTTAGTAACATTAACACTTTTGCTGAAGCAACTTTTATGCTCATTTCTTGTATTTCAAGGTTAATTCTGGGTTTTATTTTGTTTATTTGATGAAAATGAACAACAACACACACCTTGGATACATTTTTGTTTGATTTGTGTCGAGTGAGATTTTCACCTAGAACCCAAATGTGGGGGTATTGGCACTCTTCATGGAAAAATGTGAAAAATAAATTTTTCAAAAATGACATAAATGCCTTCTAAACACCTCAAACATTCACTCTCAAACAGAAGATTGTTGTTTTTCGCAATATTTTTAGAAATTTGGGCTCTTTTAGTAACATAAACACCTGGGCTGAAGCATCTTTTATGATCATTTATTGTCTTTCAGGATTCATTCTGGGTTTTATTTTGTTTATTTGATGAAAATGAACAACAACACACACCTTGGATACATTATTGTTTGATTTGTGTTGAGTGAGATTTTCACCTAGAACCCAAAGGGGCGGGGGGTTTTGGCACTTATCATGGAAAAAAGTGAAAAATTAAATTTTCTAAAAATGAAATAAATGCCTTCTAAACACCTCAAACATTCATCCTAAAACAGAAGATTGTTGTTTTTCGCAATATTTTTAGAAATTTGGGCTCTTTTAGTAACATTAACACCTGGGCTGAAGCATCTTTTATGATCATTAATTGTCTTTCAGGATTCATTCTGGGTTTTATTTTGTTTATTTGATGAAAATGAACAACAATACACACCTTGGATACATTTTTGTTTGATTTGTGTCGAGTGAGATTTTCACCTAGAACCCAAAGGGGGGGGTATTGGCACTTTTCATGGAAATATTTGAAAAATTAAATTTTCTAAAAATGAAATAAATGCCTTCTTAACTACTCAAACATTCACTCTAAAACAGAAGATTGTTGTTTTTCGCAATATTTTTAGAAATTTGGGCTTTTTTAATAACATTAACACCTGCGCTGAAGCAACTTAAATGCTAATTTCTTGTCTTTCAGGATTAATTCTGGGTTTTATTTTGTTTATTTGATGAAATGAACAACAATACACACCATGGAAACATTTTTGTTTGATTTGTGTCGAGGTAGATTTTCACCTAGAACCCAAAGGGGGGGGTATTGGCACTTTTCATGGAAAAATGTGAAAAATTAAATTTTCTAAAAATGAAATAAATGCCTTCTAAACACCTTAAACATTCACTCTAAAACAGGAGATTGTTGTTTTTCGCAATATTTTTAGAAATTTGGGCTCTTTTAGTAACATTAACACTTTCGCTGAAGCAACTTTTATGCTCATTTCTTGTATTTCAAGGTTAATTCTGGGTTTTATTTTGTTTATTTGCTGAAAATAAACAACAACACACACCTTGGATACATTTTTGTTTGATTTGTGTCGAGTGAGATTTTCACCTAGAACCCAAAGGTGGGGGTATTGGCACTCTTCATGGAAAAATGTGAAAAATATAATTTTCTAAAAATGACATAAATGCCTTCTAAACACCTCAAACATTCACTCTCAAACAGAAGATTGTTGTTTTTCGCAATATTTTTAGAAATTTGGGCTCTTTTAGTAACATTAACACCTGGGCTGAAGCATCTTTTATGATCATTTATTGTCTTTCAGGATTCATTCTGGGTTTTATTTTGTTTATTTGATGAAAATGAACAACAATACACACCTTGGATACATTTTTGTTTGATTTGTGTCGAGTGAGATTTTCACCTAGAACCCAAAGGGGGGGTATTGGCACTTTTCATGGAAAAATGTGAAAAATTAAATTTTCTAAAAATGAAATAAATGACTTATAAACACCTCAAACATTCACTCTAAAACAGAAGATTGTTGTTTTTCGCAATATTTTTAGAAATTTGGGCTCTTTTAGTAACATTAACACCTGGGCTGAAGCATCTTTTAATGATCATTTATTGTCTTTCAGAATTCATTCTGGGTTAAATTTTGTTTATTTGATGAAAATGAACAAAAATACACACCTTGGATACATTTTTGTTTGATTTGTGTCGAGTGAGATTTTCACCTAGAACCCAAAGGGGGGGGTATTGGCACTTTTCATGGAAAAATGTGAAAAATTAAATTTTCTAAAAATGAAATAAATGCCTTCTAAACACCTAAAACATTCACTCTAAAACAGAAGATTGTTATTTGTCGCAATATTTTTAGAAATTTGGGCTCTTTTAGTAACATTAACACTTGCGCTGAAGCAACTTTTTTGCTCATTTCTTGTATTTCAAGGTTAATTCTGGGTTTAATTTTGTTTATTTGATGAAAATGAACAACAATACACATCATGGAAACATTTTTGTTTGATTTGTGTCGAGTGAGATTTTCACCTAGAACCCAAAGGGGGGGGTATTGGCACTTTTCATGAAAAAAATGTGAAAAAATAATTTTTCTAAAAATGAAATAAATGCCTTCTAAACACCTTAAACATTCACTCTAAAACAGAAGATTGTTGTTTTTCGCAATATTTTTAGAAATTTGGGCTCTTTTAGTAACATTAACACTTGCGCTGAAGCAACTTTTATGCTCATTTCTTGTATTTCAAGGTTAATTCTGGGTTTTATTTTGTTTATTTGATGAAAATGAACAACAGCACACACCTTGGATACATTTTTGTTTGATTTGTGTCGAGTGAGATTTTCACCTAGAACCCAAAGGTGGGGGTATTGGCACTTTTCATGGAAAAATGTGAAAAATTAATTTTTCTAAAAATGAAATAAATGCCTTCTAAAATCCTTAAACATTCACTCTTAAACAGAAGATTGTTGTTTTTTTCAATATTTTTAGAAATTTGGGCTCTTTTAGTAACATTAACACCTGGGCTGAAGCATCTTTTATGATCATTTATTGTCTTTCAGGATTCATTCTGGGTTTTATTTTGTTTATTTGATGAAAATGAACAACAACACACACCTTGGATACATTATTGTTTGATTTGTGTTGAGTGAGATTTTCACCTAGAACCCAAAGGGGCGGGCACTTTTCATGGAAAAATGTGAAAAATTAAATTTTCTAAAAATGAAATAAATGCCTTCTTAACTACTCAAACATTCACTCTAAAACAGAAGATTGTTGTTTTTCGCAATATTTTTAGAAATTTGGGCTTTTTTAATAACATTAACACTTGCGCTGAAGCATCTTTTATGCTCATTTCTTGTCTTTCAGGATTAATTCTGGGTTTTATTTTATTTATTTGATGAAAATGAACAACAATACACACCATGGAAACATTTTTGTTTGATTTGTTTCGAGTGAGATTTTCACCTAGAACCCAAAGGGTGGGGTATTGCCACTTTTCATGGAAAAATGTGAAAAATTAAATTTTCTAAAAATGAAATAAATGCCTTCTAAACACCTCAAACATTCACTCTAAAACAGAAAATTATTGTTTTTCGCAATATTTTTAGAAATTTGGGCTCTTTTAGTAACATTAACACTTTCGCTGAAGCAACTTTTATGCTCATTTCTTGTATTTCAAGGTTAATTCTGGGTTTTATTTTGTTTATTTGATGAAAATTAACAATAATACACACCATGGAAACATTTTTGTTTGATTTGTGTCGAGGGAGATTTTCACCTAGAACCCAAAGGGGGAGGTATTGGCACTTTTCATGGAAAAATGGAAATAATTAAATTTTTTTAAAATGAAATATATGCCTTCTAAACACCTTAAACATTCACTCTAAAACAGAAGATTGTTTTTTTTGCAATATTTTTAGAAATTTGGCCTCTTTTAGTACCATTAACACTTGCGCTGAAGCACCTTTTATGCTCATTTCTTGTCTTTCAGGATTAATTCTGGGTTTTATTTCGTTTATTTGATGAAAATGAACAACAATACACACCATGGAAACATTTTTGTTTGATTTGTGTCAAGTGAGATTTTCACCTAGAACCCAAAGGGGGGGGTATTGGCACTTTTCATGGAAAAATGTGAAAAATTAAATTTTCTAAAAATGAAATAAATGCCTTATAAAAACCCCAAACATTCACTCTAAAACAAAATATTGTAGTTTTTCGCAATATTTTTAGAAATTTGGGCTCTTTTAGTAACATTAACACCTGGGCTGAAGCATCTTTTATGATCATTTATTGTCTTTCAGGCTACATTCTGGGTTTTATTTTGTTTATTCGATGAAAATGAACAACAATACACACCTTGGATACATTTTTGTTTGATTTGTGTCGAGTGAGATTTTCACCTTGAACCCAAAGGTGGGGGTATTGGCACTTTTCATGGAAAAATGTGAAAAATTAAATTTTCTAAAAATGAAATAAATGCCTTCTAAACACCTCAAACATTCACTCTAAAACAGAAAATTGTTGTTTTTCGCAATATTTTTAGAAATTTGGGCTCTTTTAGTAACATTAACACCTGGGCTGAAGCATCTTTTATAATCATTTATTGTCTTTCAAGATACATTCTGGGTTTTATTTTGTTTATTTGATGAAAAATGAACAACAATACACACCTTGGATACATTTTTGTTTGATTTGTGTCGAGTGAGATTTTCACCTAGAACCCAAAGGGGGGGGTATTGGCACTTTTCATGGAAAAATGTGAAAAATTAAATTTTCTAAAAATGAAATAAATACCTTATTAACACCTCAAACATTCACTATAAAACAGAAGATATTTGTTTTTCGCAATATTTTTAGAAATTTGGGCTCTTTTAGTAACATTAACACCTGGGCTGAAGCATCTTTTATAATCACTTTTTGTCTTTCAGGATTCATTCTGGGTTTTATTTTGTTTATTTGATGAAAATGAACAACAATACACACCTTGGATACATTTTTGTTTGATTTGTTTCGAGTGAGATTTTTACCTAGAACCCATAGGGGTATCGGCACTTTTCATGGAAAAATGTGAAAAAGTAAATTTTCTAAAAATGAAATAAATGCCTTCTAAACACCTCAAACATTCACTCTAAAACAGAAGATTGTTGTTTTTCGAAATATTTTTAGAAATTTGGGCTCTTTTAGTAACATTAACACCTGGGCTGAAGCATCTTTTATGATCATTTATTGTCTTTCAGGATACATTCTGGGTTTTATTTTGTTTATTTGATGAAAATGAACAACAATACACACCATGGAAACATTTTTGATTGATTTGTGTCGAGTGAGATTTTCACCTAGAACCCAAAGGGGGGGGTATTGGCACTATTCATGGAAAAATGTGAAAAATTAAATTTTCTAAAAATGAAATAAATGCCTTCTAAACACCTCAAACATTCACTCTAAAACAGAAGATTGTTGTTTTTCGCAATATTTTTAGAAATTTGGGCTCTTTTAGTAACATTAACACCTGGGCTGAAGCATCTTTTATGATCATTTATTGTCTTTCAGGATTCATTCTGGGTTTTATTTTGTTTATTTGATGAAAATGAACAACAATACACACCTTGGATACATTTTTGTTTGATTTGTGTCGAGTGAGATTTTCACCTAGAACCCAAAGGTGGGGGTATTGGCACTTTTCATGGAAAAATGTGAAAAATTAATTTTTCTAAAAATGAAATAAATGCCTTCTAAACACCTTAAACATTCAGTCTAAAACAGAAGATTGTTGTTTTTCGCAATATTTTTAGAAATTTGGGCTCTTTTAGTAACATTAACACCTGGGCTGAAGCATCTTTTATGATCATTTATTGTCTTTCAGGATTCATTCTGGGTTTTATTTTGTTTATTTGATGAAAATGAACAACAACACACACCTTGGATACATTATTGTTTGATTTGTGTTGAGTGAGATTTTCACCTAGAACCCAAAGGGGCGGGCACTTTTTATGGAAAAATGTGAAAAATTAAATTTTCTAAAAATGAAATAAATGCCTTCTTAACTACTCAAACATTCACTCTAAAACAGAAGATTGTTGTTTTTCGCAATATTTTTAGAAATTTGGGCTTTTTTAATAACATTAACACTTGCGCTGAAGCATCTTTTATGCTCATTTCTTGTCTTTCAGGATTAATTCTGGGTTTTATTTTATTTATTTGATGAAAATGAACAACAATACACACCATGGAAACATTTTTGTTTGATTTGTTTCGAGTGAGATTTTCACCTAGAACCCAAAGGGTGGGGTATTGCCACTTTTCATGGAAAAATGTGAAAAATTAAATTTTCTACAAATGAAATAAATGCCTTCTAAACACCTCAAACATTCACTCTAAAACAGAAAATTATTGTTTTTCGCAATATTTTTAGAAATTTGGGCTCTTTTAGTAACATTAACACTTTCGCTGAAGCAACTTTTATGCTCATTTCTTGTATTTCAAGGTTAATTCTGGGTTTTATTTTGTTTATTTGATGAAAATGAACAATAATACACACCATGGAAACATTTTTGTTTGATTTGTGTCGAGTGAGATTGTCACCTAGAACCCAAAGGGGGGGGTATTGGCACTTTTCATGGAAAAATGGAAATAATTAAATTTTTTTAAAATGAAATATATGCCTTCTAAACACCTCAAACATTCACTCTAAAACAGAAGATTGTTGTTTTTCGCAATATTTTTAGAAATTTGGCCTCTTTTAGTACCATTAACACTTGCGCTGAAGCACCTTTTATGCTCATTTCTTGTCTTTCAGGATTAATTCGGGGTTTTATTTTGTTTATTTGATGAAAATGAACAACAATACACACCATGGAAACATTTTTGTTTGATTTGTGTCAAGTGAGATTTTCACCTAGAACCCAAAGGGGGGGGTATTGGCACTTTTCATGGAAAAATGTGAAAAATTAAATTTTCTAAAAATGAAATAAATGCCTTATAAAAACCCCAAACATTCACTCTAAAACAAAATATTGTAGTTTTTCGCAATATTTTTAGAAATTTGGGCTCTTTTAGTAACATTAACACCTGGGCTGAAGCATCTTTTATGATCATTTATTGTCTTTCAGGCTACATTCTGGGTTTTATTTTGTTTATTTGATGAAAATGAACAACAATACACACCTTGGATACATTTTTGTTTGATTTGTGTCGAGTGAGATTTTCACCTTGAACCCAAAGGTGGGGGTATTGGCACTTTTCATGGAAAAATGTGAAAAATTAAATTTTCTAAAAATGAAATAAATGCCTTCTAAACACCTCAAACATTCACTCTAAAACAGAAAATTGTTGTTTTTCGCAATATTTTTAGAAATTTGGGCTCTTTTAGTAACATTAACACCTGGGCTGAAGCATCTTTTATAATCATTTATTGTCTTTCAAGATACATTCTGGGTTTTATTTTGTTTATTTGATGAAAAATGAACAACAATACACACCTTGGATACATTTTTGTTTGATTTGTGTCGAGTGAGATTTTCACCTAGAACCCAAAGGGGGGGGTATTGGCACTTTTCATGGAAAAATGTGAAAATTAAATTTTCTAAAAATGAAATAAATGCCTTATTAACACCTCAAACATTCACTCTAAAACAGAAGATATTTGTTTTTCGCAATATTTTTAGAAATTTGGGCTCTTTTAGTAACATTAACACCTGGGCTGAAGCATCTTTTATGATCACTTTTTGTCTTTCAGGATTCATTCTGGGTTTTATTTTGTTTATTTGATGAAAATGAACAAGAATACACACCTTGGATACATTTTTGTTTGATTTGTTTCGAGTGAGATTTTTACCTAGAACCCATAGGGGTATCGGCACTTTTCATGGAAAAATGTGAAAAATTAAATTTTCTAAAAATGAAATAAATGCCTTCTAAACACCTCAAACATTCACTCTAAAACAGAAGATTGTTGTTTTTGGCAATATTTTTAGAAATTTGGGCTCTTTTAGTAACATTAACACTTGCGCTGAAGCATCTTTTATGTTCATTTATTGTCATTCAGGATACATTCTGGGTTTTATTTTGTTTATTTGATGAAAATGAACAACAATACACACCATGGAAACATTTTCGATTGATTTGTGTCGAGTGAGATTTTCACCTAGAACCCAAAGGGGGGGTATTGGCACTTTTCATGAAAAAATGTGAAAAATTAAATTTTCTAAAAATGAAATAAATGCCTTCTAAACACCTAAAACATTCACTCTAAAACAGAAGATTGTTATTTGTCGCAATATTTTTAGAAATTTGGGCTCTTTTAGTAACATTAACACTTGCGCTGAAGCAACTTTTATGCTCATTTCTTGTATTTCAAGGTTAATTCTGGGTTTAATTTTGTTTATTTGATGAAAATGAACAACAATACACATCATGGAAACATTTTTGTTTGATTTGTGTCGAGTGAGATTTTCACCTAGAACCCAAAGGGGGGGTATTGGCACTTTTCATGGAAAAATGTGAAAAAATAATTTTTCTAAAAATGAAATAAATGCCTTCTAAACACCTTAAACATTCACTCTAAAACAGAAGATTGTTGTTTTTCGCAATATTTTTAGAAATTTGGGCTCTTTTAGTAACATTAACACTTGCGCTGAAGCAACTTTTATGCTCATTTCTTGTATTACAAGGTTAATTCTGGGTTTTATTTTGTTTATTTGATGAAAATGAACAACAGCACACACCTTGGATACATTTTTGTTTGATTTGTGTCGAGTGAGATTTTCACCTAGAACCCAAAGGTGGGGGTATTGGCACTTTTCATGGAAAAATGTGAAAAATTAATTTTTCTAAAAATGAAATAAATGCCTTCTAAAATCCTTAAACATTCACTCTAAAACAGAAGATTGTTGTTTTTCGCAATATTTTTAGAAATTTGGGCTCTTTTAGTAACATTAACACCTGGGCTGAAGCATCTTTTATGATCATTTATTGTCTTTCAGGATTCATTCTGGGTTTTATTTTGTTTATTTGATGAAAATGAACAACAACACACACCTTGGATACATTATTGTTTGATTTGTGTTGAGTGAGATTTTCACCTAGAACCCAAAGGGGCGGGCACTTTTCATGGAAAAATGTGAAAAATTAAATTTTCTAAAAATGAAATAAATGCCTTCTTAACTACTCAAACATTCACTCTAAAACAGAAGATTGTTGTTTTTCGCAATATTTTTAGAAATTTGGGCTTTTTTAATAACATTAACACTTGCGCTGAAGCATCTTTTATGCTCATTTCTTGTCTTTCAGGATTAATTCTGGTTTTATTTTATTTATTTGATGAAAATGAACAACAATACACACCATGGAAACATTTTTGTTTGATTTGTTTCGAGTGAGATTTTCACCTAGAACCCAAAGGGTGGGGTATTGCCACTTTTCATGAAAATTTTAAAAATTAAATTTTCTAAAAATGAAATAAATGCCTTCTAAACACCTCAAACATTCACTCTAAAACAGAAAATTATTGTTTTTCGCAATATTTTTAGAAATTTGGGCTCTTTTAGTAACATTAACACTTTCGCTGAAGCAACTTTTATGCTCATTTCTTGTATTTCAAGGTTAATTCTGGGTTTTATTTTGTTTATTTGATGAAAATTAACAATAATACACACCATGGAAACATTTTTGTTTGATTTGTGTCGAGGGAGATTTTCACCTAGAACCCAAAGGGGGAGGTATTGGCACTTTTCATGGAAAAATGGAAATAATTAAATTTTTTTAAAATGAAATATATGCCTTCTAAACACCTTAAACATTCACTCTAAAACAGAAGATTGTTTTTTTTGCAATATTTTTAGAAATTTGGCCTCTTTTAGTACCATTAACACTTGCGCTGAAGCACCTTTTATGCTCATTTCTTGTCTTTCAGGATTAATTCTGGGTTTTATTTTGTTTATTTGATGAAAATGAACAACAATACACACCATGGAAACATTTTTGTTTGATTTGTGTCAAGTGAGATTTTCACCTAGAACCCAAAGGGGGGGGTATTGGCACTTTTCATGGAAAAATGTGAAAAATTATATTTTCTAAAAATAAAATAAATGTCTTCTAAACACGTCAAACATTAACTCTTAAACAGAAGATTGCTGTTTTTCGCAATATTTTTAGAAATTTGGGCTCTTTTAGTAACATTAACACTCGCGCTGAAGCATCTTTTATGCTCATTTCTTGTCTTTCAGGATTAATTCTGGGTTTTATTTTGTTTATTTGATGAAAATGAACAACAATACACACCATGGAAACATTTTTGTTTGATTTGTGTCGAGTGAGATTTTCACCTAGAACCCAAAGGGGGGGGTATTGGCACTTTTCATGGAAAAATGTGAAAAATTAAATTTTCTAAAAATGAAATAAATGCCTTATAAAAACCCCAAACATTCACTCTAAAACAAAATATTGTAGTTTTTCGCAATATTTTTAGAAATTTGGGCTCTTTTAGTAACATTAACACCTGGGCTGAAGCATCTTTTATGATCATTTATTGTCTTTCAGGCTACATTCTGGGTTTTATTTTGTTTATTCGATGAAAATGAACAACAATACACACCTTGGATACATTTTTGTTTGATTTGTGTCGAGTGAGATTTTCACCTTGAACCCAAAGGTGGGGGTATTGGCACTTTTCATGGAAAAATGTGAAAAATTAAATTTTCTAAAAATGAAATAAATGCCTTCTAAACACCTCAAACATTCACTCTAAAACAGAAAATTGTTGTTTTTCGCAATATTTTTAGAAATTTGGGCTCTTTTAGTAACATTAACACCTGGGCTGAAGCATCTTTTATAATCATTTATTGTCTTTCAGGATACATTCTGGGTTTTATTTTGTTTATTTGATGAAAATGAACAACAGCACACACCTTGGATACATTTTTGTTTGATTTGTGTCGAGTGAGATTTTCACCTAGAACCCAAAGGGGGGGGTATTGGCACTTTTCATGGAAAAATGTGAAAAATTAAATTTTCTAAAAATGAAATAAATGCCTTATTAACACCTCAAACATTCACTCTAAAACAGAAGATATTTGTTTTTCGCAATATTTTTAGAAATTTGGGCTCTTTTAGTAACATTAACACCTGGGCTGAAGCATCTTTTATGATCACTTTTTGTCTTTCAGGATTCATTCTGGGTTTTATTTTGTTTATTTGATGAAAATGAACAACAATACACACCTTGGATACATTTTTGTTTGATTTGTTTCGAGTGAGATTTTTACCTAGAACCCATAGGGGTATCGGCACTTTTCATGGAAAAATGTGAAAAATTAAATTTTCTAAAAATGAAATAAATGCCTTATAAAAACCCCAAACATTCACTCTAAAACAGAAGATTGTTGTTTTTCGAAATATTTTTAGAAATTTGGGCTCTTTTAGTAACATTAACACTTGCGCTGAAGCATCTTTTATGTTCATTTATTGTCTTTCAGGATACATTCTGGGTTTTATTTTGTTTATTTGATGAAAATGAACAACAATACACACCATAGAAACATTTTTGATTGATTTGTGTCGAGTGAGATTTTCACCTAGAACCCAAAGGGGGGGGTATTGGCACTATTCATGGAAAAATGTGAAAAATTAAATTTTCTAAAAATGAAATAAATGCCTTCTAAACACCTCAAACATTCACTCTAAAACAGAAGATTGTTGTTTTTCGCAATATTTTTAGAAATTTGGGCACTTTTAGTAACATTAACACTTTCGCTGAAGCAACTTTTATGCTCATTTCTTGTATTTCAAGGTTAATTCTGGGTTTTATTTTGTTTATTTGATGAAAATTAACAATAATACACACCATGGAAACATTTTTGTTTGATTTGTGTCGAGGGAGATTTTCACCTAGAACCCAAAGGGGGAGGTATTGGCACTTTTCATGGAAAAATGGAAATAATTAAATTTTTTTAAAATGAAATATATGCCTTCTAAACACCTTAAACATTCACTCTAAAACAGAAGATTGTTTTTTTTGCAATATTTTTAGAAATTTGGCCTCTTTTAGTACCATTAACACTTGCGCTGAAGCACCTTTTATGCTCATTTCTTGTCTTTCAGGATTAATTCTTGGTTTTATTTTGTTTATTTGATGAAAATGAACAACAATACACACCATGGAAACATTTTTGTTTGATTTGTGTCAAGTGAGATTTTCACCTAGAACCCAAAGGGGGGGGTATTGGCACTTTTCATGGAAAAATGTGAAAAATTAAATTTTCTAAAAATGAAATAAATGCCTTATAAAAACCCCAAACATTCACTCTAAAACAAAATATTGTAGTTTTTCGCAATATTTTTAGAAATTTGGGCTCTTTTAGTAACATTAACACCTGGGCTGAAGCATCTTTTATGATCATTTATTGTCTTTCAGGCTACATTCTGGGTTTTATTTTGTTTATTCGATGAAAATGAACAACAATACACACCTTGGATACATTTTTGTTTGATTTGTGTCGAGTGAGATTTTCACCTTGAACCCAAAGGTGGGGGTATTGGCACTTTTCATGGAAAAATGTGAAAAATTAAATTTTCTAAAAATGAAATAAATGCCTTTTAAACACCTCAAACATTCACTCTAAAACAGAAAATTGTTGTTTTTCGCAATATTTTTAGAAATTTGGGCTCTTTTAGTAACATTAACACCTGGGCTGAAGCATCTTTTATAATCATTTATTGTCTTTCAGGATACATTCTGGGTTTTATTTTGTTTATTTGATGAAAATGAACAACAGCACACACCTTGGATACATTTTTGTTTGATTTGTGTCGAGTGAGATTTTCACCTAGAACCCAAAGGTGGGGGTATTGGCACTTTTCATGGAAAAATGTGAAAAATTAATTTTTCTAAAAATGAAATAAATGCCTTCTAAAATCCTTAAACATTCACTCTAAAACAGAAGATTGTTGTTTTTTCAATATTTTTAGAAATTTGGGCTCTTTTAGTAACATTAACACCTGGGCTGAAGCATCTTTTATGATCATTTATTGTCTTTCAGGATTCATTCTGGGTTTTATTTTGTTTATTTGATGAAAATGAACAACAACACACACCTTGGATACATTATTGTTTGATTTGTGTTGAGTGAGATTTTCACCTAGAACCCAAAGGGGCGGGCACTTTTCATGGAAAAATGTGAAAAATTAAATTTTCTAAAAATGAAATAAATGCCTTCTTAACTACTCAAACATTCACTCTAAAACAGAAGATTGTTGTTTTTCGCAATATTTTTAGAAATTTGGGCTTTTTTAATAACATTAACACTTGCGCTAAAGCATCTTTTATGATCATTTCTTGTCTTTCAGGATTAATTCTGGGTTTTATTTTATTTATTTGATGAAAATGAACAACAATACACACCATGGAAACATTTTTGTTTGATTTGTTTCGAGTGAGATTTTCACCTAGAACCCAAAGGGTGGGGTATTGCCACTTTTCATGGAAAAATGTGAAAAATTAAATTTTCTAAAAATGAAATAAATGCCTTCTAAACACCTCAAACATTCACTCTAAAACAGAAAATTATTGTTTTTCGCAATATTTTTAGAAATTTGGGCTCTTTTAGTAACATTAACACTTTCGCTGAAGCAACTTTTATGCTCATTTCTTGTATTTCAAGGTTAATTCTGGGTTTTATTTTGTTTATTTGATGAAAATTAACAATAATACACACCATGGAAACATTTTTGTTTGATTTGTGTCGAGGGAGATTTTCACCTAGAACCCAAAGGGGGAGGTATTGGCACTTTTCATGGAAAAATGGAAATAATTAAATTTTTTTAAAATGAAATATATGCCTTCTAAACACCTTAAACATTCACTCTAAAACAGAAGATTGTTTTTTTTGCAATATTTTTAGAAATTTGGCCTCTTTTAGTACCATTAACACTTGCGCTGAAGCACCTTTTATGCTCATTTCTTGTCTTTCAGGATTAATTCTGGGTTTTATTTTGTTTATTTGATGAAAATGAACAACAATACACACCATGGAAACATTTTTGTTTGATTTGTGTCAAGTGAGATTTTCACCTAGAACCCAAAGGGGGGGGTATTGGCACTTTTCATGGAAAAATGTGAAAAATTAAATTTTCTAAAAATGAAATAAATGCCTTATAAAAACCCCAAACATTCACTCTAAAACAAAATATTGTAGTTTTTCGCAATATTTTTAGAAATTTGGGCTCTTTTAGTAACATTAACACCTGGGCTGAAGCATCTTTTATGATCATTTATTGTCTTTCAGGCTACATTCTGGGTTTTATTTTGTTTATTCGATGAAAATGAACAACAATACACACCTTGGATACATTTTTATTTGATTTGTGTCGAGTGAGATTTTCACCTTGAACCCAAAGGTGGGGGTATTGTCACTTTTCATGGAAAAATGTGAAAAATTAAATTTTCTAAAAATGAAATAAATGCCTTCTAAACACCTCAAACATTCACTCTAAAACAGAAAATTGTTGTTTTTCGCAATATTTTTAGAAATTTGGGCTCTTTTAGTAACATTAACACCTGGGCTGAAGCATCTTTTATAATCATTTATTGTCTTTCAAGATACATTCTGGGTTTTATTTTGTTAATTTGATGAAAAATGAACAACAATACACACCTTGGATACATTTTTGTTTGATTTGTGTCGAGTGAGATTTTCACCTAGAACCCAAAGGGGGGGGTATTGGCACTTTTCATGGAAAAATGTGAAAAATTAAATTTTCTAAAAATGAAATAAATGCCTTATTAACACCTCAAACATTCACTCTAAAACAGAAGATATTTGTTTTTCGCAATATTTTTAGAAATTTGGGCTCTTTTAGTAACATTAACACCTGGGCTGAAGCATCTTTTATGATCACTTTTTGTCTTTCAGGATTCATTCTGGGTTTTATTTTGTTTATTTGATGAAAATGAACAACAATACACACCTTGGATACATTTTTGTTTGATTTGTTTCGAGTGAGATTTTTACCTAGAACCCATAGGGGTATCGGCACTTTTCATGGAAAAATGTGAAAAATTAAATTTTCTAAAAATGAAATAAATGCCTTCTAAACACCTCAAACATTCACTCTAAAACAGAAGATTGTTGTTTTTCGAAATATTTTTAGAAATTTGGGCTCTTTTAGTAACATTAACACTTGCGCTGAAGCATCTTTTATGTTCATTTATTGTCTTTCAGGATACATTCTGGGTTTTATTTTGTTTATTTGATGAAAATGAACAACAATACACACCATGGAAACATTTTTGATTGATTTGTGTCGAGTGAGATTTTCACCTAGAACCCAAAGGGGGGGGTATTGGCACTATTCATGGAAAAATGTGAAAAATTAAATTTTCTAAAAATGAAATAAATGCCTTCTAAACACCTCAAACATTCACTCTAAAACAGAAGATTGTTGTTTTTCGCAATATTTTTAGAAATTTGGGCTCTTTTAGTAACATTAACACCTGGGCTGAAGCATCTTTTATGATCATTTATTGTCTTTCAGGATTCATTCTGGGTTTTATTTTGTTTATTTGATGAAAATGAACAACAATACACACCTTGGATACATTTTTGTTTGATTTGTCTCGAGTGAGATTTTCACCTTGAACCCAAAGGTGGGGGTATTGGCACTTTTCATGGAAAAATGTGAAAAATTAAATTTTCTAAAAATGAAATAAATGCCTTATAAAAACCCCAAACATTCACTCTAAAACAAAATATTGTAGTTTTTCGCAATATTTTTAGAAATTTGGGCTCTTTTAGTAACATTAACACCTGGGCTGAAGCATCTTTTATGATCATTTATTGTCTTTCAGGCTACATTCTGGGTTTTATTTTGTTTATTCGATGAAAATGAACAACAATACACACCTTGGATACATTTTTGTTTGATTTGTGTCGAGTGAGATTTTCACCTTGAACCCAAAGGTGGGGGTATTGGCACTTTTCATGGAAAAATGTGAAAAATTAAATTTTCTAAAAATGAAATAAATGCCTTCTAAACACCTCAAACATTCACTCTAAAACAGAAAATTGTTGTTTTTCGCAATATTTTTAGAAATTTGGGCTCTTTTAGTAACATTAACACCTGGGCTGAAGCATCTTTTATAATCATTTATTGTCTTTCAAGATACATTCTGGGTTTTATTTTGTTTATTTGATGAAAAATGAACAACAATACACACCTTGGATACATTTTTGTTTGATTTGTGTCGAGTGAGATTTTCACCTAGAACCAAAAGGGGGGGGTATTGGCACTTTTCATGGAAAAATGTGAAAAATTAAATTTTCTAAAAACGAAATAAATGCCTTATTAACACCTCAAACATTCACTCTAAAACAGAAGATATTTGTTTTTCGCAATATTTTTAGAAATTTGGGCTCTTTTAGTAACATTAACACCTGGGCTGAAGCATCTTTTATGATCACTTTTTGTCTTTCAGGATTCATTCTGGGTTTTATTTTGTTTATTTGATGAAAATGAACAACAATACACACCTTGGATACATTTTTGTTTGATTTGTTTCGAGTGAGATTTTTACCTAGAACCCATAGGGGTATCGGCACTTTTCATGGAAAAATGTGAAAAATTAAATTTTCTAAAAATGAAATAAATGCCTTCTAAACACCTCAAACATTCACTCTAAAACAGAAGATTGTTGTTTTTCGAAATATTTTTAGAAATTTGGGATCTTTTAGTAACATTAACACTTGCGCTGAAGCATCTTTTATGTTCATTTATTGTCTTTCAGGATACATTCTGGGTTTTATTTTGTTTATTTGATGAAAATGAACAACAATACACACCATGGAAACATTTTTGATTGATTTGTGTCGAGTGAGATTTTCACCTAGAACCCAAAGGGGGGGGATTGGCACTATTCATGGAAAAATGTGAAAAATTAAATTTTCTAAAAATGAAATAAATGCCTTCTAAACACCTCAAACATTCACTCTAAAACAGAAGATTGTTGTTTTTCGCAATATTTTTAGAAATTTGGGCTCTTTTAGTAACATTAACACCTGGGCTGAAGCATCTTTTATGATCATTTATTGTCTTTCAGGATTCATTCTGGGTTTTATTTTGTTTATTTGATGAAAATGAACAACAATACACACCTTGGATACATTTTTGTTTGATTTGTGTCGAGTGAGATTTTCACCTAGAACCCAAAGGGGGGGTATTGGCACTTTTCATGGAAAAATGTGAAAAATTAAATTTTCTAAAAATGAAATAAATGCCTTCTAAACACCTAAAACATTCACTCTAAAACAGAAGATTGTTATTTGTCGCAATATTTTTAGAAATTTGGGCTCTTTTAGTAACATTAACACTTGCGCTGAAGCAACTTTTATGCTTATTTCTTGTATTTCAAGGTTAATTCTGGGTTTTATTTTGTTTATTTGATGAAAATGAACAACAGCACACACCTTGGATACATTTTTATTTGATTTGTGTCGAGTGAGATTTTCACCTAGAACCCAAAGGTGGGGGTATTGGCACTTTTCATGGAAAAATGTGAAAAATTAATTTTTCTAAAAATGAAATAAATGCCTTCTAAACACCTTAAACATTCACTCTAAAACAGAAGATTGTTGTTTTTCGCAATATTTTTAGAAATTTGGGCTCTTTTAGTAACATTAACACCTGGGCTGAAGCATCTTTTATGATCATTTATTGTCTTTCAGGATTCATTCTGGGTTTTATTTTGTTTATTTGATGAAAATGAACAACAACACACACCTTGGATACATTATTGTTTGATTTGTGTTGAGTGAGATTTTCACCTAGAACCCAAAGGGGCGGGCACTTTTTATGGAAAAATGTGAAAAATTAAATTTTCTAAAAATGAAATAAATGCCTTCTTAACTACTCAAACATTCACTCTAAAACAGAAGATTGTTGTTTTTCGCAATATTTTTAGAAATTTGGGCTTTTTTAATAACATTAACACTTGCGCTGAAGCATCTTTTATGCTCATTTCTTGTCTTTCAGGATTAATTCTGGGTTTTATTTTATTTATTTGATGAAAATGAACAACAATACACACCATGGAAACATTTTTGTTTGATTTGTTTCGAGTGAGATTTTCACCTAGAACCCAAAGGGTGGGGTATTGCCACTTTTCATGGAAAAATGTGAAAAATTAAATTTTCTAAAAATGAAATAAATGCCTTCTAAACACCTCAAACATTCACTCTAAAACAGAAAATTATTGTTTTTCGCAATATTTTTAGAAATTTGGGCTCTTTTAGTAACATTAACACTTTCGCTGAAGCAACTTTTATGCTCATTTCTTGTATTTCAAGGTTAATTCTGGGTTTTATTTTGTTTATTTGATGAAAATTAACAATAATACACACCATGGAAACATTTTTGTTTGATTTGTGTCGAGGGAGATTTTCACCTAGAACCCAAAGGGGGAGGTATTGGCACTTTTCATGGAAAAATGGAAATAATTAAATTTTTTTAAAATGAAATATATGCCTTCTAAACACCTTAAACATTCACTCTAAAACAGAAGATTGTTTTTTTTGCAATATTTTTAGAAATTTGGCCTCTTTTAGTACCATTAACACTTGCGCTGAAGCACCTTTTATGCTCATTTCTTGTCTTTCAGGATTAATTCTGGGTTTTATTTTGTTTATTTGATGAAAATGAACAACAATACACACCATGGAAACATTTTTGTTTGATTTGTGTCAAGTGAGATTTTCACCTAGAACCCAAAGGGGGGGGTATTGGCACTTTTCATGGAAAAATGTAAAATTAAATTTTCTAAAAATGAAATAAATGCCTTATAAAAACCCCAAACATTCACTCTAAAACAAAATATTGTAGTTTTTCGCAATATTTTTAGAAATTTGGGCTCTTTTAGTAACATTAACACCTGGGCTGAAGCATCTTTTATGATCATTTATTGTGTTTCAGGCTACATTCTGGGTTTTATTTTGTTTATTCGATGAAAATGAACAACAATACACACCTTGGATACATTTTTGTTTGATTTGTGTCGAGTGAGATTTTCACCTTGAACCCAAAGGTGGGGGTATTGGCACTTTTCATGGAAAAATGTGAAAAATTAAATTTTCTAAAAATGAAATAAATGCCTTATTAACACCTCAAACATTCACTCTAAAACAGAAGATATTTGTTTTTCGCAATATTTTTAGAAATTTGGGCTCTTTTAGTAACATTAACACCTGGGCTGAAGCATCTTTTATGATCACTTTTTGTCTTTCAGGATTCATTCTGGGTTTTATTTTGTTTATTTGATGAAAATGAACAACAATACACACCTTGGATACATTTTTGTTTGATTTGTTTCGAGTGAGATTTTTACCTAGAACCCATAGGGGTATCGGCACTTTTCATGGAAAAATGTGAAAAATTAAATTTTCTAAAAATGAAATAAATGCCTTCTAAACACCTCAAACATTCACTCTAAAACAGAAGATTGTTGTTTTTCGAAATATTTTTAGAAATTTGGGCTCTTTTAGTAACATTAACACTTGCGCTGAAGCATCTTTTATGTTCATTTATTGTCTTTCAGGATACATTCTGGGTTTTATTTTGTTTATTTGATGAAAATGAACAACAATACACACCATGGAAACATTTTTGATTGATTTGTGTCGAGTGAGATTTTCACCTAGAACCCAAAGGGGGGGGTATTGGTACTATTCATGGAAAAATGTGAAAAATTAAATTTTCTAAAAATGAAATAAATGCCTTCTAAACACCTCAAACATTCACTCTAAAACAGAAGATTGTTGTTTTTCGCAATATTTTTAGAAATTTGGGCTCTTTTAGTAACATTAACACCTGGGCTGAAGCATCTTTTATGATCATTTATTGTCTTTCAGGATTCATTCTGGGTTTTATTTCGTTTATTTGATGAAAATGAACAACAATACACACCTTGGATACATTTTTGTTTGATTTGTCTCGAGTGAGATTTTCACCTTGAACCCAAAGGTGGGGGTATTGGCACTTTTCATGGAAAAATGTGAAAAATTAAATTTTCTAAAAATGAAATAAATGCCTTATAAAAACCCCAAACATTCACTCTAAAACAAAATATTGTAGTTTTTCGCAATATTTTTAGAAATTTGGGCTCTTTTAGTAACATTAACACCTGGGCTGAAGCATCTTTTATGATCATTTATTGTCTTTCAGGCTACATTCTGGGTTTTATTTTGTTTATTCGATGAAAATGAACAACAATACACACCTTGGATACATTTTTGTTTGATTTGTGTCGAGTGAGATTTTCACCTTGAACACAAAGGTGGGGGTATTGGCACTTTTCATGGAAAAATGTGAAAAATTACATTTTCTAAAAATGAAATAAATGCGTTCTAAACACCTCAAACATTCACTCTAAAACAGAAAATTGTTGTTTTTCGCAATATTTTTAGAAATTTGGGCTCTTTTAGTAACATTAACACCTGGGCTGAAGCATCTTTTATAATCATTTATTGTCTTTCAAGATACATTCTGGGTTTTATTTTGTTTATTTGATGAAAAATGAACAACAATACACACCTTGGATACATTTTTGTTTGATTTGTGTCGAGTGAGATTTTCACCTAGAACCAAAAGGGGGGGGTATTGGCACTTTTCATGGAAAAATGTGAAAAATTAAATTTTCTAAAAACGAAATAAATGCCTTATTAACACCTCAAACATTCACTCTAAAACAGAAGATATTTGTTTTTCGCAATATTTTTAGAAATTTGGGCTCTTTTAGTAACATTAACACCTGGGCTGAAGCATCTTTTATGATCACTTTTTGTCTTTCAGGATTCATTCTGGGTTTTATTTTGTTTATTTGATGAAAATGAACAACAATACACACCTTGGATACATTTTTGTTTGATTTGTTTCGAGTGAGATTTTTACCTAGAACCCATAGGGGTATCGGCACTTTTCATGGAAAAATGTGAAAAATTAAATTTTCTAAAAATGAAATAAATGCCTTCTAAACACCTCAAACATTCACTCTAAAACAGAAGATTGTTGTTTTTCGAAATATTTTTAGAAATTTGGGATCTTTTAGTAACATTAACACTTGCGCTGAAGCATCTTTTATGTTCATTTATTGTCTTTCAGGATACATTCTGGGTTTTATTTTGTTTATTTGATGAAAATGAACAACAATACACACCATGGAAACATTTTTGATTGATTTGTGTCGAGTGAGATTTTCACCTAGAACCCAAAGGGGGGGGTATTGGCACTATTCATGGAAAAATGTGAAAAATTAAATTTTCTAAAAATGAAATAAATGCCTTCTAAACACCTCAAACATTCACTCTAAAACAGAAGATTGTTGTTTTTCGCAATATTTTTAGAAATTTGGGCTCTTTTAGTAACATTAACACCTGGGCTGAAGCATCTTTTATGATCATTTATTGTCTTTCAGGATTCATTCTGGGTTTTATTTTGTTTATTTGATGAAAATGAACAACAATACACACCTTGAATACATTTTTGTTTGATTTGTGTCGAGTGAGATTTTCACCTAGAACCCAAAGGGGGGGGTATTGGCACTTTTCATGGAAAAATGTGAAAAATTAAATTTTCTAAAAATGAAATAAATGCCTTCTAAACACCTAAAACATTCACTCTAAAACAGAAGATTGTTATTTGTCGCAATATTTTTAGAAATTTGGGCTCTTTTAGTAACATTAACACCTGGGCTGAAGCATCTTTTATGATCACTTTTTGTCTTTCAGGATTCATTCTGGGTTTTATTTTGTTTATTTGATGAAAATGAACAACAATACACACCTTGGATACATTTTTGTTTGATTTGTTTCGAGTGAGATTTTTACCTAGAACCCATAGGGGTATCGGCACTTTTCATGGAAAAATGTGAAAAATTAAATTTTCTAAAAATGAAATAAATGCCTTCTAAACACCTCAAACATTCACTCTAAAACAGAAGATTGTTGTTTTTCGAAATATTTTTAGAAATTTGGGATCTTTTAGTAACATTAACACTTGCGCTGAAGCATCTTTTATGTTCATTTATTGTCTTTCAGGATACATTCTGGGTTTTATTTTGTTTATTTGATGAAAATGAACAACAATACACACCATGGAAACATTTTTGATTGATTTGTGTCGAGTGAGATTTTCACCTAGAACCCAAAGGGGGGGGTATTGGCACTATTCATGGAAAAATGTGAAAAATTAAATTTTCTAAAAATGAAATAAATGCCTTCTAAACACCTCAAACATTCACTCTAAAACAGAAGATTGTTGTTTTTCGCAATATTTTTAGAAATTTGGGCTCTTTTAGTAACATTAACACCTGGGCTGAAGCATCTTTTATGATCATTTATTGTCTTTCAGGATTCATTCTGGGTTTTATTTTGTTTATTTGATGAAAATGAACAACAATACACACCTTGGATACATTTTTGTTTGATTTGTGTCGAGTGAGATTTTCACCTAGAACCCAAAGGGGGGGGTATTGGCACTTTTCATGGAAAAATGTGAAAAATTAAATTTTCTAAAAATGAAATAAATGCCTTCTAAACACCTAAAACATTCACTCTAAAACAGAAGATTGTTATTTGTCGCAATATTTTTAGAAATTTGGGCTCTTTTAGTAACAATGACACTTGCGCTGAAGCAACTTTTATGCTTATTTCTTGTATTTCAAGGTTAATTCTGGGTTTTATTTTGTTTATTTGATGAAAATGAACAACAGCACACACCTTGGATACATTTTTATTTGATTTCTGTCGAGTGAGATTTTCACCTAGAACCCAAAGGTGGGGGTATTGGCACTTTTCATGGAAAAATGTGAAAAATTAATTTTTCTAAAAATGAAATAAATGCCTTCTAAACACCTCAAACATTCACTCTAAAACAGAAGATTGTTGTTTTTCGCAATATTTTTAGAAATTTGGGCTCTTTTAGTAACATTAACACTTTCGCTGAAGCAACTTTTATGCTCATTTCTTGTATTTCAAGGTTAATTCTGGGTTTTATTTTGTTTATTTGATGAAAATGAACAACAATACACACCATGGAAACATTTTTGTTTGATTTGTAACGAGTGAGATTTTCACCTAGAACCCAAAGGGTGGGGTATTGGCACTTTTCATGGAAAAATTTGAAAAATTAAATTTTCTAAAAATGAAATAAATGCCTTCTAAACACCTCAAACATTCAGTCTAAAACAGAAGATTGTTGTTTTTCTCAATATTTTTAGAAATGTGGACTCTTTTAGTAACATTAACATTTGCGCTGAAGCAACTTAAATGCTAATTTCTTGTCTTTCAGGATTAATTCTGGGTTTTATTTTGTTTATTTGATGAAAATGAACAACAATACACACCATGGAAACATTTTTGTTTGATTTTAGTCGAGTGAGATTTTCACCTAGAACCCAAAGGGGGGGGTATTGGCACTTTTCATGAAAAAAAGGGAAAAATTAAAATTTCTAAAAATGAAATAAATGCCTTCTTAACACCTCAAACATTCACTCTAAAACAGAAGATTGTTGTTTTTCGCAATATTTTTTAAAATTTGGGCTCTTTTAGTAACATTAACACTTTCGCTGAAGCAACTTTTATGCTCATTTCTTGTCTTTCAGGATACATTCTGGGTTTTATTTTGTTTATTTGATGAAAATGAACAACAATAAACACCTTGGATACATTTTTGTTTGATTTGTGTCGAGTGAGATTTTCACCTAGAACCCAAAGGGGCGGGCACTTTTTATGGAAAAATGTGAAAAATTAAATTTTCTAAAAATGAAATAAATGCCTTCTTAACTACTCAAACATTCACTCTAAAACAGAAGATTGTTGTTTTTCGCAATATTTTTAGAAATTTGGGCTTTTTTAATAACATTAACACTTGCGCTGAAGCATCTTTTATGCTCATTTCTTGTCTTTCAGGATTAATTCTGGGTTTTATTTTATTTATTTATGAAAATGAACAACAATACACACCATGGAAACATTTTTGTTTGATTTGTTTCGAGTGAGATTTTCACCTAGAACCCAAAGGGTGGGGTATTGCCACTTTTCATGGAAAAATGTGAAAAATTAAATTTTCTACAAATGAAATAAATGCTTTCTAAACACCTCAAACATTCACTCTAAAACAGAAAATTATTGTTTTTCGCAATAATTTTAGAAATTTGGGCTCTTTTAGTAACATTAACACTTTCGCTGAAGCAACTTTTATGCTCATTTCTTGTATTTCAAGGTTAATTCTGGGTTTTATTTTGTTTATTTGATGAAAATGAACAATAATACACACCATGGAAACATTTTTGTTTGATTTGTGTCGAGTGAGATTGTCACCTAGAACCCAAAGGGGGGGGTATTGGCACTTTTCATGGAAAAATGGAAATAATTAAATTTTTTTAAAATGAAATATATGCCTTCTAAACACCTCAAACATTCACTCTAAAACAGAAGATTGTTTTTTTCGCAATATTTTTAGAAATTTGGCCTCTTTTAGTACCATTAACACTTGCGCTGAAGCACCTTTTATGCTCATTTCTTGTCTTTCAGGATTAATTCGGGGTTTTATTTTGTTTATTTGATGAAAATGAACAACAATACACACCATGGAAACATTTTTGTTTGATTTGTGTCAAGTGAGATTTTCACCTAGAACCCAAAGGGGGGGGTATTGGCACTTTTCATGGAAAAATGTGAAAAATTAAATTTTCTAAAAATGAAATAAATGCCTTATAAAAACCCCAAACATTCACTCTAAAACAAAATATTGTAGTTTTTCGCAATATTTTTAGAAATTTGGGCTCTTTTAGTAACATTAACACCTGGGCTGAAGCATCTTTTATGATCATTTATTGTCTTTCAGGCTACATTCTGGGTTTTATTTTGTTTATTTGATGAAAATGAACAACAATACACACCTTGGATACATTTTTGTTTGATTTGTTTCGAGTGAGATTTTCACCTTGAACCCAAAGGTGGGGGTATTGGCACTTTTCATGGAAAAATGTGAAAAATTAAATTTTCTAAAAATGAAATAAATGCCTTCTAAACACCTCAAACATTCACTCTAAAACAGAAAATTGTTGTTTTTCGCAATATTTTTAGAAATTTGGGCTCTTTTAGTAACATTAACACCTGGGCTGAAGCATCTTTTATAATTATTTATTGTCTTTCAAGATACATTCTGGGTTTTATTTTGTTTATTTGATGAAAAATGAACAACAATACACACCTTGGATACATTTTTGTTTGATTTGTGTCGAGTGAGATTTTCACCTAGAACCCAAAGGGGGGGGTATTGGCACTTTTCATGGAAAAATGTGAAAAATTAAATTTTCTAAAAATGAAATAAATGCCTTATTAACACCTCAAACATTCACTCTAAAACAGAAGATATTTGTTTTTCGCAATATTTTTAGAAATTTGGGCTCTTTTAGTAACATTAACACCTGGGCTGAAGCATCTTTTATGATCACTTTTTGTCTTTCAGGATTCATTCTGGGTTTTATTTTGTTTATTTGATGAAAATGAACAAGAATACACACCTTGGATACATTTTTGTTTGATTTGTTTCGAGTGAGATTTTTACCTAGAACCCATAGGGGTATCGGCACTTTTCATGGAAAAATGTGAAAAATTAAATTTTCTAAAAATGAAATAAATGCCTTCTAAACACCTCAAACATTCACTCTAAAACAGAAGATTGTTGTTTTTCGCAATATTTTTAGAAATTTGGGCTCTTTTAGTAACATTAACACTTGCGCTGAAGCATCTTTTATGTTCATTTATTGTCATTCAGGATACATTCTGGGTTTTATTTTGTTTATTTGATGAAAATGAACAACAATACACACCATGGAAACATTTTCGATTGATTTGTGTCGAGTGAGATTTTCACCTAGAACCCAAAGGGGGGGGTATTGGCACTATTCATGGAAAAATGTGAAAAATTACATTTTCTAAAAATGAAATAAATGCCTTCTAAACACCTCAAACATTCACTCTAAAACAGAAGATTGTTGTTTTTCGCAATATTTTTAGAAATTTTGGCTCGTTTAGTAACATTAACAACTGGGCTGAAGCATCTTTTATGATCATTTATTGTCTTTCAGGATTCATTCTGGGTTTTATTTTGTTTATTTGATGAAAATGAACAACAATACACACCTTGGATACATTTTTGTTTGATTTGTGTCGAGTGAGATTTTCACCTAGAACCCAAAGGGGGGGTATTGGCACTTTTCATGGAAAAATGTGAAAAATTAAATTTTCTAAAAATGAAATAAATGACTTATAAACACCTCAAACATTCACTCTAAAACAGAAGATTGTTGTTTTTCGCAATATTTTTAGAAATTTGGCCTCTTTTAGTAACATTAACACCTGGGCTGAAGCATCTTTTAATGATCATTTATTGTCTTTCAGAATTCATTCTGGGTTAAATTTTGTTTATTTGATGAAAATGAACAACATAACACACCTTGGATACATTTTTGTTTGATTTGTGTCGAGTGAGATTTTCACCTAGAACCCAAAGGGGGGGGTATTGGCACTTTTCATGGAAAAATGTGAAAAATTAAATTTTCTAAAAATGAAATAAATGCCTTCTAAACACCTAAAACATTCACTCTAAAACAGAAGATTGTTATTTGTCGCAATATTTTTAGAAATTTGGGCTCTTTTAGTAACATTACCACTTGCGCTGAAGCAACTTTTATGCTCATTTCTTGTATTTCAAGGTTAATTCTGGGTTTAATTTTGTTTATTTGATGAAAATGAACAACAATACACATCATGGAAACATTTTTGTTTGATTTGTGTCGAGTGAGATTTTCACCTAGGACCCAAAGGGGGGGGTATTGGCACTTTTCATGGAAAAATGTGAAAAAATAATTTTTCTAAAAATGAAATAAATGCCTTCTAAACACCTTAAACATTCACTCTTAAACAGAAGATTGTTGTTTTTCGCAATATTTTTAGAAATTTGGGCTCTTCTAGTAACATTAACACTTGCGTTGAAGCAACTTTTATGCTCATTTCTTGTATTTCAAGGTTAATTCTGGGTTTTATTTTGTTTATTTGATGAAAATGAACAACAGCACACACCTTGGATACATTTTTGTTTGATTTGTGTCGAGTGAGATTTTCACCTAGAACCCAAAGGTGGGGGTATTGGCACTTTTCATGGAAAAATGTGAAAAATTAATTTTTCTAAAAATGAAATAAATGCCTTCTAAAATCCTTAAACATTCACTCTAAAACAGAAGATTGTTGTTTTTTTCAATATTTTTAGAAATTTGGGCTCTTTTAGTAACATTAACACCTGGGCTGAAGCATCTTTTATGATCATTTATTGTCTTTAAGGATTCATTCTGGGTTTTATTTTGTTTATTTGATGAAAATGAACAACAACACACACCTTGGATACATTATTGTTTGATTTGTGTTGAGTGAGATTTTCACCTAGAACCCAAAGGGGCGGGCACTTTTCATGGAAAAATGTGAAAAATTAAATTTTCTAAAAATGAAATAAATGCCTTCTTAACTACTCAAACATTCACTCTAAAACAGAAGATTGTTGTTTTTCGCAATATTTTTAGAAATTTGGGCTTTTTTAATAACATTAACACTTGCGCTGAAGCATCTTTTATGCTCATTTCTTGTCTTTCAGGATTAATTCTGGGTTTTATTTTATTTATTTGATGAAAATGAACAACAATACACACCATGGAAACATTTTTGTTTGATTTGTTTCGAGTGAGATTTTCACCTAGAACCCAAAGGGTGGGGTATTGCCACTTTTCATGGAAAAATGTGAAAAATTAAATTTTCTAAAAATGAAATAAATGCCTTCTAAACACCTCAAACATTCACTCTAAAACAGAAAATTATTGTTTTTCGCAATATTTTTAGAAATTTGGGCTCTTTTAGTAACATTAACACTTTCGCTGAAGCAACTTTTATGCTCATTTCTTGTCTTTCAGGCTACATTCTGGGTTTTATTTTGTTTATTCGATGAAAATGAACAACAATACACACCTTGGATACATTTTTGTTTGATTTGTGTCGAGTGAGATTTTCACCTTGAACCCAAAGGTGGGGGTATTGGCACTTTTCATGGAAAAATGTGAAAAATTAAATTTTCTAAAAATGAAATAAATGCCTTCTAAACACCTCAAACATTCACTCTAAAACAGAAAATTGTTGTTTTTCGCAATATTTTTAGAAATTTGGGCTCTTTTAGTAACATTAACACCTGGGCTGAAGCATCTTTTATAATCATTTATTGTCTTTCAAGATACATTCTGGGTTTTATTTTGTTTATTTGATGAAAAATGAACAACAATACACACCTTGGATACATTTTTGTTTGATTTGTGTCGAGTGAGATTTTCACCTAGAACCCAAAGGGGGGGGTATTGGCACTTTTCATGGAAAAATGTGAAAAATTAAATTTTCTAAAAATGAAATAAATGCCTTATTAACACCTCAAACATTCACTCTAAAACAGAAGATATTTGTTTTTCGCAATATTTTTAGAAATTTGGGCTCTTTTAGTAACATTAACACCTGGGCTGAAGCATCTTTTATGATCACTTTTTGTCTTTCAGGATTCATTCTGGGTTTTATTTTGTTTATTTGATGAAAATGAACAACAATACACACCTTGGATACATTTTTGTTTGATTTGTTTCGAGTGAGATTTTTACCTAGAACCCATAGGGGTATCGGCACTTTTCATGGAAAAATGTGAAAAATTAAATTTTCTAAAAATGAAATAAATGCCTTCTAAACACCTCAAACATTCACTCTAAAACAGAAGATTGTTGTTTTTCGAAATATTTTTAGAAATTTGGGCTCTTTTAGTAACATTAACACTTGCGCTGAAGCATCTTTTATGTTCATTTATTGTCTTTCAGGATACATTCTGGGTTTTATTTTGTTTATTTGATGAAAATGAACAACAATACACACCATGGAAACATTTTTGATTGATTTGTGTCGAGTGAGATTTTCACCTAGAACCCAAAGGGGGGGGAATTGGCACTATTCATGGAAAAATGTGAAAAATTAAATTTTCTAAAAATGAAATAAATGCCTTCTAAACACCTCAAACATTCACTCTAAAAAAGAAGATTGTTGTTTTTCGCAATATTTTTAGAAATTTGGGCTCTTTTAGTAACATTAACACCTGGGCTGAAGCATCTTTTATGATCATTTATTGTCTTTCAGGATTCATTCTGGGTTTTATTTTGTTTATTTGATGAAAATGAACAACAATACACACCTTGGATACATTTTTGTTTGATTTGTGTCGAGTGAGATTTTCACCTAGAACCCAAAGGGGGGGGTATTGGCACTTTTCATGGAAAAATGTGAAAAATTAAATTTTCTAAAAATGAAATAAATGCCTTCTAAACACCTAAAACATTCACTCTAAAACAGAAGATTGTTATTTGTCGCAATATTTTTAGAAATTTGGGCTCTTTTAGTAACATTAACACTTGCGCTGAAGCAACTTTTATGCTTATTTCTTGTATTTCAAGGTTAATTCTGGGTTTTATTTTGTTTATTTGATTAAAATGAACAACAGCACACACCTTGGATACATTTTTATTTGATTTGTGTCGAGTGAGATTTTCACCTAGAACCCAAAGGTGGGGGTATTGGCACTTTTCATGGAAAAATGTGAAAAATTAATTTTTCTAAAAATGAAATAAATGCCTTCTAAACACCTTAAACATTCACTCTAAAACAGAAGATTGTTGTTTTTTGCAATATTTTTAGAAATTTGGGATCTTTTAGTAACATTAATACCTTGGCTGAAGCATCTTTTATGATCATTTATTGTCTTTCAGGATTCATTCTGGGTTTTATTTTGTTTATTTGATGAAAATGAACAACAACACACACCTTGGATACATTATTGTTTGATTTGTGTTGAGTGAGATTTTCACCTAGAACCCAAAGGGGCGGGCACTTTTTATGGAAAAATGTGAAAAATTAAATTTTCTAAAAATGAAATAAATGCCTTCTTAACTACTCAAACATTCACTCTAAAACAGAAGATTGTTGTTTTTCGCAATATTTTTAGAAATTTGGGCTTTTTTAATAACATTAACACTTGCGCTGAAGCATCTTTTATGCTCATTTCTTGTCTTTCAGGATTAATTCTGGGTTTTATTTTATTTATTTGATGAAAATGAACAACAATACACACCATGGAAACATTTTTGTTTGATTTGTTTCGAGTGAGATTTTCACCTAGAACCCAAAGGGTGGGGTATTGCCACTTTTCATGGAAAAATGTGAAAAATTAAATTTTCTACAAATGAAATAAATGCCTTCTAAACACCTCAAACATTCACTCTAAAACAGAAAATTATTGTTTTTCGCAATATTTTTAGAAATTTGGGCTCTTTTAGTAACATTAACACTTTCGCTGAAGCAACTTTTATGCTCATTTCTTGTATTTCAAGGTTAATTCTGGGTTTTATTTTGTTTATTTGATGAAAATGAACAATAATACACACCATGGAAACATTTTTGTTTGATTTGTGTCGAGTGAGATTGTCACCTAGAACCCAAAGGGGGGGGGTATTGGCACTTTTCATGGAAAAATGGAAATAATTAAATTTTTTTAAAATGAAATATATGCCTTCTAAACACCTCAAACATTCACTCTATAACAGAAGATTGTTTTTTTCGCAATATTTTTAGAAATTTGGCCTCTTTTAGTACCATTAACACTTGCGCTGAAGCACCTTTTATGCTCATTTCTTGTCTTTCAGGATTAATTCGGGGTTTTATTTTGTTTATTTGATGAAAATGAACAACAATACACACCATGGAAACATTTTTGTTTGATTTGTGTCAAGTGAGATTTTCACCTAGAACCCAAAGGGGGGGGTATTGGCACTTTTCATGGAAAAATGTGAAAAATTAAATTTTCTAAAAATGAAATAAATGCCTTATAAAAACCCCAAACATTCACTCTAAAACAAAATATTGTAGTTTTTCGCAATATTTTTAGAAATTTGGGCTCTTTTAGTAACATTAACACCTGGGCTGAAGCATCTTTTATGATCATTTATTGTCTTTCAGGCTACATTCTGGGTTTTATTTTGTTTATTTGATGAAAATGAACAACAATACACACCTTGGATACATTTTTGTTTGATTTGTGTCGAGTGAGATTTTCACCTTGAACCCAAAGGTGGGGGTATTGGCACTTTTCATGGAAAAATGTGAAAAATTAAATTTTCTAAAAATGAAATAAATGCCTTCTAAACACCTAAAACATTCACTCTAAAACAGAAGATTGTTATTTGTCGCAATATTTTTAGAAATTTGGGCTCTTTTAGTAACATTAACACTTGCGCTGAAGCAACTTTTATGCTTATTTCTTGTATTTCAAGGTTAATTCTGGGTTTTATTTTGTTTATTTGATTAAAATGAACAACAGCACACACCTTGGATACATTTTTATTTGATTTGTGTCGAGTGAGATTTTCACCTAGAACCCAAAGGTGGGGGTATTGGCACTTTTCATGGAAAAATGTGAAAAATTAATTTTTCTAAAAATGAAATAAATGCCTTCTAAACACCTTAAACATTCACTCTAAAACAGAAGATTGTTGTTTTTCGCAATATTTTTAGAAATTTGGGCTCTTTTAGTAACATTAACACCTGGGCTGAAGCATCTTTTATGATCATTTATTGTCTTTCAGGATTCATTCTGGGTTTTATTTTGTTTATTTGATGAAAATGAACAACAACACACACCTTGGATACATTATTGTTTGATTTGTGTTGAGTGAGATTTTCACCTAGAACCCAAAGGGGCGGGCACTTTTTATGGAAAAATGTGAAAAATTAAATTTTCTAAAAATGAAATAAATGCCTTCTTAACTACTCAAACATTCACTCTAAAACAGAAGATTGTTGTTTTTCGCAATATTTTTAGAAATTTGGGCTTTTTTAATAACATTAACACTTGCGCTGAAGCATCTTTTATGCTCATTTCTTGTCTTTCAGGATTAATTCTGGGTTTTATTTTATTTATTTGATGAAAATGAACAACAATACACACCATGGAAACATTTTTGTTTGATTTGTTTCGAGTGAGATTTTCACCTAGAACCCAAAGGGTGGGGTATTGCCACTTTTCATGGAAAAATGTGAAAAATTAAATTTTCTACAAATGAAATAAATGCCTTCTAAACACCTCAAACATTCACTCTAAAACAGAAAATTATTGTTTTTCGCAATATTTTTAGAAATTTGGGCTCTTTTAGTAACATTAACACTTTCGCTGAAGCAACTTTTATGCTCATTTCTTGTATTTCAAGGTTAATTCTGGGTTTTATTTTGTTTATTTGATGAAAATGAACAATAATACACACCATGGAAACATTTTTGTTTGATTTGTGTCGAGTGAGATTGTCACCTAGAACCCAAAGGGGGGGGGTATTGGCACTTTTCATGGAAAAATGGAAATAATTAAATTTTTTTAAAATGAAATATATGCCTTCTAAACACCTCAAACATTCACTCTATAACAGAAGATTGTTTTTTTCGCAATATTTTTAGAAATTTGGCCTCTTTTAGTACCATTAACACTTGCGCTGAAGCACCTTTTATGCTCATTTCTTGTCTTTCAGGATTAATTCGGGGTTTTATTTTGTTTATTTGATGAAAATGAACAACAATACACACCATGGAAACATTTTTGTTTGATTTGTGTCAAGTGAGATTTTCACCTAGAACCCAAAGGGGGGGGTATTGGCACTTTTCATGGAAAAATGTGAAAAATTAAATTTTCTAAAAATGAAATAAATGCCTTATAAAAACCCCAAACATTCACTCTAAAACAAAATATTGTAGTTTTTCGCAATATTTTTAGAAATTTGGGCTCTTTTAGTAACATTAACACCTGGGCTGAAGCATCTTTTATGATCATTTATTGTCTTTCAGGCTACATTCTGGGTTTTATTTTGTTTATTTGATGAAAATGAACAACAATACACACCTTGGATACATTTTTGTTTGATTTGTGTCGAGTGAGATTTTCACCTTGAACCCAAAGGTGGGGGTATTGGCACTTTTCATGGAAAAATGTGAAAAATTAAATTTTCTAAAAATGAAATAAATGCCTTCTAAACACCTCAATCTTTCACTCTAAAACAGAAAATTGTTGTTTTTCGCAATATTTTTAGAAATTTGGGCTCTTTTAGTAACATTAACACCTGGGCTGAAGCATCTTTTATAATCATTTATTGTCTTTCAAGATACATTCTGGGTTTTATTTTGTTTATTTGATGAAAAATGAACAACAATACACACCTTGGATACATTTTTGTTTGATTTGTGTCGAGTGAGATTTTCACCTAGAACCCAAAGGGGGGGGTATTGGCACTTTTCATGGAAAAATGTGAAAAATTAAATTTTCTAAAAATGAAATAAATGCCTTCTAAACACCTAAAACATTCACTCTAAAACAGAAGATTGTTATTTGTCGCAATATTTTTAGAAATTTGGGCTCTTTTAGTAACATTAACACTTGCGCTGAAGCAACTTTTATGCTTATTTCTTGTATTTCAAGGTTAATTCTGGGTTTTATTTTGTTTATTTGATTAAAATGAACAACAGCACACACCTTGGATACATTTTTATTTGATTTGTGTCGAGTGAGATTTTCACCTAGAACCCAAAGGTATGGCACTTTTCACCCAAAGGTATGGCACCCAAAGGGGGTATTGGCACTTTTCATGGAAAAATGTGAAAAATTAATTTTTCTAAAAATGAAATAAATGCCTTCTAAACACCTTAAACATTCACTCTAAAACAGAAGATTGTTGTTTTTCGCAATATTTTTAGAAATTTGGGCTCTTTTAGTAACATTAACACCTGGGCTGAAGCATCTTTTATGATCATTTATTGTCTTTCAGGATTCATTCTGGGTTTTATTTTGTGTATTTGATGAAAATGAACAACAACACACACCTTGGATACATTATTGTTTGATTTGTGTTGAGTGAGATTTTCACCTAGAACCCAAAGGGGCGGGCACTTTTTATGGAAAAATGTGAAAAATTAAATTTTCTAAAAATGAAATAAATGCCTTCTTAACTACTCAAACATTCACTCTAAAACAGAAGATTGTTGTTTTTCGCAATATTTTTAGAAATTTGGGCTTTTTTAATAACATTAACACTTGCGCTGAAGCATCTTTTATGCTCATTTCTTGTCTTTCAGGATTAATTCTGGGTTTTATTTTATTTATTTATGAAAATGAACAACAATACACACCATGGAAACATTTTTGTTTGATTTGTTTCGAGTGAGATTTTCACCTAGAACCCAAAGGGTGGGGTATTGCCACTTTTCATGGAAAAATGTGAAAAATTAAATTTTCTACAAATGAAATAAATGCCTTCTAAACACCTCAAACATTCACTCTAAAACAGAAAATTATTGTTTTTCGCAATATTTTTAGAAATTTGGGCTCTTTTAGTAACATTAACACTTTCGCTGAAGCAACTTTTATGCTCATTTCTTGTATTTCAAGGTTAATTCTGGGTTTTTTTTTGTTTATTTGATGAAAATGAACAATAATACACACCATGGAAACATTTTTGTTTGATTTGTGTCGAGTGAGATTGTCACCTAGAACCCAAAGGGGAGGGGTATTGGCACTTTTCATGGAAAAATGGAAATAATTAAATTTTTTTAAAATGAAATATATGCCTTCTAAACACCTCAAACATTCACTCTATAACAGAAGATTGTTTTTTTCGCAATATTTTTAGAAATTTGGCCTCTTTTAGTACCATTAACACTTGCGCTGAAGCACCTTTTATGCTCATTTCTTGTCTTTCAGGATTAATTCGGGGTTTTATTTTGTTTATTTGATGAAAATGAACAACAATACACACCATGGAAACATTTTTGTTTGATTTGTGTCAAGTGAGATTTTCACCTAGAACCCAAAGGGGGGGTATTGGCACTTTTCATGGAAAAATGTGAAAAATTAAATTTTCTAAAAATGAAATAAATGCCTTATAAAAACCCCAAACATTCACTCTAAAACAAAATATTGTAGTTTTTCGCAATATTTTTAGAAATTTGGGCTCTTTTAGTAACATTAACACCTGGGCTGAAGCATCTTTTATGATCATTTATTGTCTTTCAGGCTACATTCTGGGTTTTATTTTGTTTATTTGATGAAAATGAACAACAATACACACCTTGGATACATTTTTGTTTGATTTGTGTCGAGTGAGATTTTCACCTTGAACCCAAAGGTGGGGGTATTGGCACTTTTCATGGAAAAATGTGAAAAATTAAATTTTCTAAAAATGAAAAAAATGCCTTCTAAACACCTCAATCATTCACTCTAAAACAGAAAATTGTTGTTTTTCGCAATATTTTTAGAAATTTGGGCTCTTTTAGTAACATTAACACCTGGGCTGAAGCATCTTTTATAATCATTTATTGTCTTTCAAGATACATTCTGGGTTTTATTTTGTTTATTTGATGAAAAATGAACAACAATACACACCTTGGATACATTTTTGTTTGATTTGTGTCGAGTGAGATTTTCACCTAGAACCCAAAGGGGGGGGTATTGGCACTTTTCATGGAAAAATGTGAAAAATTAAATTTTCTAAAAATGAAATAAATGCCTTCTAAACACCTCAAACATTCACTCTAAAACAGAAGATTGTTGTTTTTCGCAATATTTTTAGAAATTTGGGCTCTTTTAGTAACATTAACACTTGCGCTGAAGCATCTTTTATGTTCATTTATTGTCATTCAGGATACATTCTGGGTTTTATTTTGTTTATTTGATGAAAATGAACAACAATACACACCATGGAAACATTTTCGATTGATTTGTGTCGAGTGAGATTTTCACCTAGAACCCAAAGGGGGGGGTATTGGCACTATTCATGGAAAAATGTGAAAAATTAAATTTTCTAAAAATGAAATAAATGCCTTCTAAACACCTCAAACATTCACTCTAAAACAGAAGATTGTTGTTTTTCGCAATATTTTTAGAAATTTGGGCTCGTTTAGTAACATTAACAACTGGGCTGAAGCATCTTTTATGATCATTTATTGTCTTTCAGGATACATTCTGGGTTTTATTTTGTTTATTTGATGAAAATGAACAACAATACACACCATGGAAAAATTTTTGATTGATTTGTGTCGAGTGAGATTTTCACCTAGAACCCAAAGGGGGGGTATTGGCACTATTCATGGAAAAATGTAAAAAATTATATTTTCTAAAAATGAAATAAATGCCTTCTTAACACCTCAAACATTCACTCTAAAACAGAAGATTGTTGTTTTTCGCAATATTTTAGAAATTTGGGCTCTTTAAGTAACATTAACACTTTCGCTGAAGCAACTTTTATGCTCATTTCTTGTATTTCAAGGTTAATTCTGGGTTTTATTTTGTTTATTTGATGAAAATGAACAACAATACACACCATGGAAACATTTTTGTTTGATTTGTCCGAGTGAGATTTTCACCTAGAACCCAAAGGGGGGGGGGTATTGGCACTTTTCATGGAAAAATGTGAAAAATTAAATTTTCTAAAAATGAAATAAATGCCTTCTAAACACCTCAAACATTGACTCAAAAACAGAAGATTGTTGTTTTTCGCAATATTTTTAGAAATTTGGGCTCTTTTAGTAACATCAACACCTGGGCTGAAGCATCTTTTATGATCATTAATTGTCTTTCAGGATTCATTCTGGGTTTTGTTTTGTTTATTTGATGAAAATGAAGAACAATACACACCTTGGATACATTTTTGTTTGATTTGTGTCGAGTGAGATTTTCACCTAGAACCCAATGGGGGGGGGGGGTATTGGCACTTTTCATGGAAAAATGTAAAAAATTAAATTTTCTAAAAATGAAATAAATGCCTTCTAAACACCTCAAACATTTATCCTAAAACAGAAGATTGTTGTTTTTCGCAATATTTTTAGAAATTTTGGCTCTTTTAGTAACATTAACACTTGGGCTGAAGCATCTTTTATAATCATTAATTGTCTTTCAGGATTCATTCTGGGTTTTATTTTGTTTATTTGATGAAAATGAACAACAATACACACCTTGGAAACATTTTTGTTTGATTTGTGTCGAGTAAGATTTTCACCTAGAACCCAAAGGGGGGGGTATTGGCACTTTTCATGGAAATATGTAAAAATTTAATTTTCTAAAAATGAAATAAATACCTTTTTAACTACTCAAATATTTACTCTAAAACAGAAGATTGTTGTTTTTCGCAATATATTTAGAAATTTGGGCTCTTTTAGTAACATTAACACCTGGGCTGAAGCATCGTTGATGATCATTAATTGTCTTTCAGGATTCATTCTGGGTTTTATTTTGTTTATTTGATGAAAATGAACAACAATACACACCTTGGATACATTTTTGTTTGATTTGTGTCGAGTGAGATTTTCACCCAGAACCAAAAGGGGGGGTATTGGCACTTTTCATGGAAAAATGTGAAAAATTAAATTTTCTAAAAATGAAATAAATGCCTTATAAACACCTTAAACATTCACTCTTAAACAGAAAATTGTTGTTTTTCGCAATATTTTTAGAAATTTGGGCTCTTTTAGTAACATTGACATCTGGGCTGAAGCATCCTTTATGATCATTTATTGTCTTTCAAGATACAATCTGGGTTTGTTTTGTTTATTTGATGAAAATGAACAACAATACACACCTTGGATACATTTTTGTTTGATTTGTTTCGAGTGAGATTTTCACCTAGAACCCAAAGGGGGGGGGTATTGCCACTTTTCATGGAAAAATGTGAAAAATTAAATTTTCTAAAAATGAAATAAATGCCTTCTAAACACCTCAAACATTCACTCTAAAACAGAAAATTATTGTTTTTCGCAATATTTTTAGAAATTTGGGCTCTTTTAGTAACATTAACACTTTCGCTGAAGCAACTTTTATGATATTTTATTGTCTTTCAGGATACAATCTGGGTTTTATTTTGTTTATTTGATGAAAATGAACAACAATACACACCTTGGATACATTTTTGTTTGATTTGTGTCAGGTGAGATTTTCACCTGGAACCCAAAGGGGGGGTATTGGCACTTTTCATGGAAAAATGTGAAAAATTAAATTTTCTAAAAATGAATAAATGCCTTCTATACACCTCTAACATTCACTCTAAAACTGAAAATTGTTGTTTTTCGCAATATTTTTAGAAATTTGGGCTCTTTTAGTAACATTTACACTTGCGCTGAAGCATCTTTTATGCTCATTTCTTGTCTTTCAGGATTTATTCTGGGTTTTATTTGATGAAAATGAACAACAATACACACCATGGAAACATTTTTGTTTGATTTGTGTCGAGTGAGATTTTCACCTAGAACCCAAAGGGGGGGTATTGGCACTTTTCATGGAAAAATGTGAAAAAAAACATTTTCTAAAAATGAAATAAATGCCTTCTATACACCTCAAATATTCACTCTTAATCTGAAAATTGTTGTTTTTCGCAATATTTTTAGAAATTAAGGCTCGTTTAGCAACATTAACACTTGCGCTGAAGCATCTTTTATGCTCATTTCTTTTATTTCAGTATTTATTCTGGGTTTTATTTTATTTGATGAAAATGAACAACAATACACATCATGGAAACATTTTTCTTTGATTTGTGTCAATTGAGATTTTCACCTAGAACCCAAAGGGGAGGTATAGGCACTTTTCATGGAAAAATGTGAAAAATTAAATTTTCTAAAATTGAAATAAATGCCTTCTATGCACCTCAAACACTCTTAAAAGGAAAATTGGTGTTTTTCGCAATATTTTTAGAAATTTTGGCTCTTTTATTAACATAAACACTTGCGCTGAAACATCTTTTATGCTCATTTCTTGTCTTTCAGGATTTATTCTGGGTTTTATTTTGTTTATTTGATGAAAATGAACAAAAATACACACCATGGAAACATTTTTGTTTGATTTGTGTCGAGTGAGATTTTCACTTAGAACCCAAAGGGGGGGTATTTGCACTTTTTTGGAAAAATGGGAAAAATTAAATTTTCTAAAAATAAAATAAATGCCTTCTATACACTTCAATCATTCACTCTAAAACTGAAAATTGTTGTTTTTCGCAATATTTTTAGAAATTTGGGCCCTTTTAGTAACATTAACATCTGGGCTGAAGCATCTTTTATGATCATTTTGTCTTTCAGGATTCATTCTGGGTTTTATTTTGTTTATTTGATGAAAATGAACAACAATACACACCTTGGATACATTTTTGTTTGATTTGTGTCGTGTGAGATTTTCACCTAGAACCCAAAGGGGGGGGGGTATTGGCACTTTTCATGGAAAAATGTGAAAAATTAAATTTTCTAAAAATGAAATAAATGCCTTATAAAAACCCCAAACATTCACTCTAAAACAAAATATTGTAGTTTTTCGCAATATTTTTAGAAATTTGGGCTCTTTTAGTAACATTAACACCTGGGCTGAAGCATCTTTTATGATCATTTATTGTCTTTCAGGCTACATTCTGGGTTTTATTTTGTTTATTTGATGAAAATGAACAACAATACACACCTTGGATACATTTTTGTTTGATTTGTGTCGAGTGAGATTTTCACCTTGAACCCAAAGGTGGGGGTATTGGCACTTTTCATGGAAAAATGTGAAAAATTAAATTTTCTAAAAATGAAATAAATGCCTTCTAAACACCTCAATCATTCACTCTTAAACAGAAAATTGTTGTTTTTCGCAATATTTTTAGAAATTTGGGCTCTTTTAGTAACATTAACACCTGGGCTGAAGCATCTTTTATAATCATTTATTGTCTTTCAAGATACATTCTGGGTTTTATTTTGTTTATTTGATGAAAAATGAACAACAATACACACCTTGGATACATTTTTGTTTGATTTGTGTCGAGTGAGATTTTCACCTAGAACCCAAAGGGGGGGGTATTGGCACTTTTCATGGAAAAATGTGAAAAATTAAATTTTCTAAAAATGAAATAAATGCCTTCTAAACACCTCAAACATTCACTCTAAAACAGAAGATTGTTGTTTTTCGCAATATTTTTAGAAATTTGGGCTCTTTTAGTAACATTAACACTTGCGCTGAAGCATCTTTTATGTTCATTTATTGTCATTCAGGATACATTCTGGGTTTTATTTTGTTTATTTGATGAAAATGAACAACAATACACACCATGGAAACATTTTCGATTGATTTGTGTCGAGTGAGATTTTCACCTAGAACCCAAAGGGGGGGGGTATTGGCACTATTCATGGAAAAATGTGAAAAATTAAATTTTCTAAAAATGAAATAAATGCCTTCTAAACACCTCAAACATTCACTCTAAAACAGAAGATTGTTGTTTTTCGCAATATTTTTAGAAATTTGGGCTCGTTTAGTAACATTAACAACTGGGCTGAAGCATCTTTTATGATCATTTATTGTCTTTCAGGATACATTCTGGGTTTTATTTTGTTTATTTGATGAAAATGAACAACAATACACACCATGGAAAAATTTTTGATTGATTTGTGTCGAGTGAGATTTTCACCTAGAACCCAAAGGGGGGGTATTGGCACTATTCATGGAAAAATGTAAAAAATTATATTTTCTAAAAATGAAATAAATGCCTTCTTAACACCTCAAACATTCACTCTAAAACAGAAGATTGTGGTTTTTCGCAATATTTTAGAAATTTGGGCTCTTTAAGTAACATTAACACTTTCGCTGAAGCAACTTTTATGCTCATTTCTTGTATTTCAAGGTTAATTCTGGGTTTTATTTTGTTTATTTGATGAAAATGAACAACAATACACACCATGGAAACATTTTTGTTTGATTTGTGTCGAGTGAGATTTTCACCTAGAACCCAAAGGTGGGGGTATTGGCACTCTTCATGGAAAAATAAGAAAAATAAAATTTTCTAAAAATGACATAAATGCCTTCTAAACACCTCAAACATTCACTCTCAAACAGAAGATTGTTGTTTTTCGCAATATTTTTAGAAATTTGGGCTCTTTTAGTAACATTAACACCTGGGCTGAAGCATCTTTTATGATCATTCATTGTCTTTCAGGATTCATTCTGGGTTTTATTTTGTTTATTTGATGAAAATGAACAACAATACACACCTTGGATACATTTTTGTTTGATTTGTGTCGAGTGAGATTTTCACCTAGAACCCAAAGGGGGGGTATTGGCACTTTTCATGGATAAATATGAAAAATTAAATTTTCTAAAAATGAAATAAATGACTTATAAACACCTCAAACGTTCATTCTAAAACAGAGGATTGTTGTTTTTCGCAATATTTTTAGAAATCTAGGCTCTTTTAGTAACATTAACACTTTCGCTGAAGCAACTTTTATGCTCATTTCTTGTATTTCAAGGTTAATTCTGTGTTTTATTTTGTTTATTTGATGAAAATGAACAATAATACACACCATGGAAACATTTTTGTTTGATTTGTGTCGAGTGAGATTTTCACCTAGAACCCAAAGGCGGGGGTATTGGCACTATTCATGGAAAAATGTAAAAAATTATATTTTCTAAAAATGAAATAAATGCCTTCTAAACACCTCAAACATTGACTCAAAAACAGAAGATTGTCTTTTTTCGCAATATTTTTAGAAATTTGGGCTCTTTTAGTAACATCAACACCTGGGCTGAAGCATCTTTTATGATCATTAATTGTCTTTCAGGATTCATTCTGGGTTTTGTTTTGTTTATTTGATGAAAATGAAGAACAATACACACCTTGGATACATTTTTGTTTGATTTGTGTCGAGTGAGATTTTCACCTAGAACCCAATGGGGGGGGGGGGGTATTGGCACTTTTCATGGAGAAATGTAAAAAATTAAATTTTCTAAAAATGAAATAAATGCCTTCTTAACACCTCAAACATTTATCCTAAAACAGAAGATTGTTGTTTTTCGCAATATTTTTAGAAATTTCGGCTCTTTTAGTAACATTAACACTTGGGCTGAAGCATCTTTTATAATCATTAATTGTCTTTCAGGATTCATTCTGGGTTTTATTTTGTTTATTTGATGAAAATGAACAACAATACACACCTTGGAAACATTTTTGTTTGATTTGTGTCGAGTAAGATTTTCACCTAGAACCCAAAGGGGGGGGTATTGGCACTTTTCATGGAAATATGTAAAAATTTAATTTTCTAAAAATGAAATAAATACCTTTTTAACTACTCAAATATTTACTCTAAAACAGAAGATTGTTGTTTTTCGCAATATATTTAGAAATTTGGGCTCTTTTAGTAACATTAACACCTGGGCTGAAGCATCGTTGATGATCATTAATTGTCTTTCAGGATTCATTCTTGGTTTTATTTTGTTTATTTGATGAAAATGAACAACAATACACACCTTGGATACGTTTTTGTTTGATTTGTGTCGAGTGAGATTTTCACCCAGAACCAAAAGGGGGGGTATTGGCACTTTTCATGGAAAAATGTGAAAAATTAAATTTTCTAAAAATGAAATAAATGCCTTATAAACACCTTAAACATTCACTCTTAAACAGAAAATTGTTGTTTTTCGCAATATTTTTAGAAATTTGGGCTCTTTTAGTAACATTGACATCTGGGCTGAAGCATCCTTTATGATCATTTATTGTCTTTCAAGATACAATCTGGGTTTGTTTTGTTTATTTGATGAAAATGAACAACAATACACACCTTGGATACATTTTTGTTTGATTTGTTTCGATTGAGATTTTCACCTAGAACCCAAAGGGGGGGGGGTATTGCCACTTTTCATGGAAAAATGTGAAAAATTAAATTTTCTAAAAATGAAATAAATGCCTTCTAAACACCTCAAACATTCACTCTAAAACAGAAAATTATTGTTTTTCGCAATATTTTTAGAAATTTGGGCTCTTTTAGTAACATTAACACTTTCGCTGAAGCAACTTTTATGATATTTTATTGTCTTTCAGGATACAATCTGGGTTTTATTTTGTTTATTTGATGAAAATGAACAACAATACACACCTTGGATACATTTTTGTTTGATTTGTGTCGAGTGAGATTTTCACCTGGAACCCAAAGGGGGGGTATTGGCACTTTTCATGGAAAAATGTGAAAAATTAAATTTTCTAAAAATGAATAAATGCCTTCTATACACCTCTAACATTCACTCTAAAACTGAAAATTGTTGTTTTTCGCAATATTTTTAGAAATTTGGGCTCTTTTAGTAACATTTACACTTGCGCTGAAGCATCTTTTATGCTCATTTCTTGTCTTTCAGGATTTATTCTGGGTTTTATTTGATGAAAATGAACAACAATACACACCATGGAAACATTTTTGTTTGATTTGTGTCGAGTGAGATTTTCACCTAGAACCCAAAGGGGGGGTATTGGCACTTTTCATGGAAAAATGTGAAAAAAAACATTTTCTAAAAATGAAATAAATGCCTTCTATACACCTCAAATATTCACTCTTAATCTGAAAATTGTTGTTTTTCGCAATATTTTTAGAAATTAAGGCTCGTTTAGCAACATTAACACTTGCGCTGAAGCATCTTTTATGCTCATTTCTTTTATTTCAGTATTTATTCTGGGTTTTATTTTATTTGATGAAAATGAACAACAATACACATCATGGAAACATTTTTCTTTGATTTGTGTCAATTGAGATTTTCACCTAGAACCCAAAGGGGAGGTATAGGCACTTTTCATGGAAAAATGTGAAAAATTAAATTTTCTAAAATTGAAATAAATGCCTTCTATGCACCTCAAACACTCTTAAAAGGAAAATTGGTGTTTTTCGCAATATTTTTAGAAATTTTGGCTCTTTTATTAACATAAACACTTGCGCTGAAACATCTTTTATGCTCATTTCTTGTCTTTCAGGATTTATTCTGGGTTTTATTTTGTTTTTTTTGATGAAAATGAACAAAAATACACACCATGGAAACATTTTTGTTTGATTTGTGTCGAGTGAGATTTTCACTTAGAACCCAAAGGGGGGGTATTTGCACTTTTCATGGAAAAATGGGAAAAATTAAATTTTCTAAAAATAAAATAAATGCCTTCTATACACTTCAATCATTCACTCTAAAACTGAAAATTGTTGTTTTTCGCAATATTTTTAGAAATTTGGGCCCTTTTAGTAACATTAACATCTGGGCTGAAGCATCTTTTATGATCATTTTGTCTTTCAGGATTCATTCTGGGTTTTATTTTGTTTATTTGATGAAAATGAACAACAATACACACCTTGGATACATTTTTGTTTGATTTGTGTCGTGTGAGATTTTCACCTAGAACCCAAAGGTGGGGGTATTGGCACTTTTCATGGAAAAATGTGAAAAATTAAATTTTCTAAAAATGAAATAAATGTCTTCCTAATCACCTCAAACATTAACTCTTAAACAGAAGATTGCTGTTTTTCGCAATATTTTTAGAAATTTGGGCTCTTTTAGTAACATTAACATTTGCGCTGAAGCATCTTTTATGCTCATTTCTTGTCTTTCAGGATTAATTCTGGGTTTTATTTTGTTTATTTGATGAAAATGAACAACAATACACACCATGGAAACATTTTTGTTTGATTTGTTTCGAGTGAGATTTTCACCTAGAACCCAAAGGGTGGGGTATCGGCACTTTACACGGAAAAATGTGAAAAATTAAATTTTCTAAAAATGAAATAAATGCCTTATAAAAACCTCAAACATTCACTCTAAAAAATATGATTGTTGTTTTTCGCAATATTTTTAGAAATTTGGGCTCTTTTAGTAACATTAACACTTTCGCTGAAGCAACTTTTATGCTCATTTCTTGTATTTCAAGGTTAATTTGGTTTTTTATTTTGTTTATTTGATGAAAATGAACAATAATACACACCATGGAAACATTTTTGTTTGATTTGTGTCGAGTGAGATTTTCACCTAGAACCCAAAGAGGGGGGTATTGGCACTTTTCATGGAAAAATGTGAAAAATTAAATTTTCTAAAAATGAAATAAATGCCTTCTAAACACCTCAAACATTCATCCTAAAACAGAAGATTGTTGTTTTTCGCAATATTTTTAGAAATTTGGGCTCTTTTAGTAACATTAACACCTGGGCTGAAGCATCTTTTATGATCATTAATTGTCTTTCAGGATTAATTCTGGGTTTTATTTTGTTTATTTGATGAAAATGAACAACAATACACACCATGGAAACATTTTTGTTTGATTTGTGTCGAGTGAGATTTTCACCTAGAACCCAAAGGGTGGGGTATTGGCACTTTTCATGGAAAAATGTGAAAAATTAAATTTTCTAAAAATGAAATAAATGCCTTATAAACACCTCAAACATTCATCCTAAAACAGAAGATTGTTGTTTTTCGCAATATTTTTAGAAATTTGGGCTCTTTTAGTAACATTAACACTTTCGCTGAAGCAACTTTTATGCTCATTTCTTGTATTTCAAGGTTAATTCTGGGTTTTATTTTGTTTATTTGATGAAAATGAACAACAACACACACCTTGGATACATTTTTGTTTGATTTGTGTAGAGTGAGATTTTCACCTAGAACCCAAAGGGGGGTAATTGGCACTTTTCATGGAAAAATGTGAAAAATTAAATTTTCTAAAAATGAAATAAATGCTTTCTAAACACCTCTAACATTCACTCTAAAACAGAGGATTGTTGTTTTTCGCAATATTTTTAGAAATTTGGGCTCTTTTAGTAACATGAACACCTGGGCTGAAGCATCTTTTAATGATCATTTATTGTCTTTCAGAATTCATTCTGGGTTAAATTTTGTTTATTTGATAAAAATGAACAACAATACACACCTTGGATACATTTTTGTTTGATTTGTGTCGAGTGAGATTTTCACCTAGAACCCAAAGGGGGGGTATTGGCACTTTTAATGGAAATATGTGAAAAATTAAAATTTCTAAAAATGAAATAAATGCCTTCTAAACACCTCAAACATTCACTCTAAAACAGAAAATTATTGTTTTTCGCAATATTTTTAGAAATTTGGGCTCTTTTAGTAACATTAACACTTTCGCTGAAGCAACTTTTATGATATTTTATTGTCTTTCAGGATACAATCTGGGTTTTATTTTATTTATTTGATGAAAATGAACAACAATACACACCTTGGATACATTTTTGTTTGATTTGTGTCGAGTGAGATTTTCACCTGGAACCCAAAGGGGGGGTATTGGCACTTTTCATGGAAAAATGTGAAAAATTAAATTTTCTAAAAATGAATAAATGCCTTCTATACACCTCTAACATTCACTCTAAAACTGAAAATTGTTCATTTCCCCATTTTTTTAGAAATTTGGGCTCTTTTAGTAACATTTACACTTGCGCTGAAGCATCTTTTATGCTCATTTCTTGTCTTTCAGGATTTATTCTGGGTTTTATTGGATGAAAATGAACAACAATACACACCATGGAAACAGTTTTGTTTGATTTGTGTCGAGTGAGATTTTCACCTAGAACCCAAAGGGGGGGTATTGGCACTTTTCATGGAAAAATGTGAAAAAAAAACATTTTCTAAAAATGAAATAAATGCCTTCTATGCACCTCAAACACTCTTAAAAGGAGGATTGTTGTTTTTCGCAATATTTTTAGAAATTTTGGCTCTTTTATTAAAATAAACACTTGCGCTGAAGCATCTTTTTATGCTCATTTCTTGTCTTTCAGGATTTATTCTGGGTTTTATTTTGTTTATTTGATGAAAATGAACAAAAATACACACCATGGAAGCATTTTTGTTTGATTTGTGTCGAGTGAGATTTTCACCTAGAACCCAAAGGGGGGGTATTGGCACTTTTCATGGAAAAATGTGAAAAATTAAATTTTCTAAAAATGAAATAAATGACTTATAAACACCTCAAACATTCACTCTAAAACAGAGGATTGTTGTTTTTCGCAATATTTTTAGAAATTTGGGCTCTTTTAGTAACATTTACACCTGGGCTGAAGCATCTTTTAATGATCATTTATTGTCTTTCAGAATTCATTCTGGGTTAAATTTTGTTTATTTGATGAAAATGAACAACAATACACACCTTGGATACATTTTTGTTTGATTTGTGTCGAGTGAGATTTTCACCTGGAACCCAAAGGGGGGGTATTGGCACTTTTCATGGAAAAATGTGAAAAATTAAATTTTTTAAAAATGAATAAATGCCTTCTATACACCTCTAACATTCACTCTAAAACTGAAAATTGTGGTTTTTCGCAATATTTTTAGAAATTTGGGCTCTTTTAGTAACATTAACACCTGGGCTGAAGCATCTTTTATGATCATTTTGTCTTTCAGGATTCATTCTGGGTTTTATTTTGTTTATTTGATGAAAATGAACAACAATACACAACTTGGATACATTTTTTTTGATTTGTGTCGAGTGAGATTTTCACCTAGAACCCAAAGGGGGGGGTATTGGCACTTTTCATGGAAAAATGTGAAAAATTATATTTTCTAAAAATGAAATAAATGTCTTCTAAACACGTCAAACATTAACTCTTAAACAGAAGATTGCTGTTTTTCGCAATATTTTTAGAAATTTGGGCTCTTTTAGTAACATTAACACTCGCGCTGAAGCATCTTTTATGCTCATTTCTTGTCTTTCAGGATTAATTCTGGGTTTTATTTTGTTTATTTGATGAAAATGAACAACAATACACACCATGGAAACATTTTTGTTTGATTTGTGTCGAGTGAGATTTTCACCTAGAACCCAAAGGGGGGGGTATTGGCACTTTTCATGGAAAAATGTGAAAAATTAAATTTTCTAAAAATGAAATAAATGCCTTCTAAACACCTTAAACATTCACTCTAAAACAGAAGATTGTTGTTTTTCGCAATATTTTTAGAAATTTGGGCTCTTTTAGTAACATTAACACCTGGGCTGAATCATCTTTTATGATCATTTATTGTCCTTCAGGATTCATTCTGGGTTTTATTTTGTTTATTTGATGAAAATGAAAAACAACACACACCTTGGATACATTTTTGTTTGATTTGTGTCGAGTGAGATTTTCACCTAGAACCCAAAGGTGGGGGTATTGGCACTCTTCATGGAAAAATGTGAAAAATAAAATTTTCTAAAAATGACATAAATGCCTTCTAAACACCTCAAACATTCACTCTCAAATAGAAGATTGTTGTTTTTCGCAATATTTTAAGAAATTTGGGCTCTTTTAGTAACATTAACACCTGGGCTGAAGCATCTTTTATGATCATTCATTGTCTTTCAGGATTCATTCTGGGTTTTATTTTGTTTATTTGATGAAAATGAACAACAATACACACCTTGGATACATTTTTGTTTGATTTGTGTCGAGTGAGATTTTCACCTAGAACCCAAAGGGGGGGTATTGGCACTTTTCATGGATAAATATGAAAAATTAAATTTTCTAAAAATGAAATAAATGACTTATAAACACCTCAAACGTTCATTCTAAAACAGAGGATTGTTGTTTTTCGCAATATTTTTAGAAATCTAGGCTCTTTTAGTAACATTAACACTTTCGCTGAAGCAACTTTTATGCTCATTTCTTGTATTTCAAGGTTAATTCTGTGTTTTATTTTGTTTATTTGATGAAAATGAACAATAATACACACCATGGAAACATTTTTGTTTGATTTGTGTCGAGTGAGATTTTCACCTAGAACCCAAAGGCGGGGGTATTGGTACTTTTCATGAAAAAATGTGAAAAATTAAATTTTCTAAAAATGAAATTAATGCCTTATAAACACCTCAAACATTCACTCTAAAACAGAAAATTGTTGTTTTTCGCAATATTTTTAGAAATTTGGGCTCTTTTAGTAACATTAACAGCCGGGCTGAAGCATCTTTTATGCTCATTTCTTGTCTTCCAGGATTAATTCTGGGTTTAATTTTGTTTATTTGATGAAAATGAACAACAATACACACCATGGAAACATTTTTGTTTGATTTGTGTCGAGTGAGATTTTCACCTAGAACCCAAAGGGGGGGGTATTGGCACTTTTCATGGAAAAATGTGAAAAATTAAATTTTCTAAAAATGAAATAAATGCCTTCTAAACACCTTAAACATTCACTCTAAAACAGAAAATTGTTGTTTTTCGCAATATTTTTAGAAATTTGGGCTCTTTTAGTAACATTTACACCCGGGCTGAAGCATCTTTTATGATCATTTATTGTCTTTAAGGATTCATTCTGGGTTTTATTTTGTTTATTTGATGAAAATGAAGAACAATACACACCTTGGATACATTTTTGTTTGATTTGTGTCGAGTGAGATTTTCACCTAGAACCAAAAGGGGGGGGTATTGGTATTTTCATGGAAAAATGTGAAAAATTAAATTTTCTAAAAATGAAATAAATGCCTTCTAAACACCTTAAACATTCACTCTAAAACAGAAGATTGTTTTTTTTCGCAATATTTTTAGAAATTTGGCCTCTTTTAGTAACATTAACACTTGCGCTGAAGCAACTTTTATGCTCATTTCTTGTCTTCCAGGATTAATTCTGGGTTTAATTTTGTTTATTTGATGAAAATGAACAACAATACACACCATGGAAACATTTTTGTTCGATTTGTGTCGAGTGAGATTTTCACCTAGAACCCAAAGGGTGGGGTATTGGCACTTTTCATGGAAAAATGTGAAAAATTAAATTTTCTAAAAATGAAATAAATGCCTTATAAACACCTCAAACATTCATCCTAAAACAGAAGATTGTTGTTTTTCGCAATATTTTTAGAAATTTGGGCTCTTTTAGTAACATTAACACTTTCGCTGAAGCAACTTTTATGCTCATTTCTTGTATTTCAAGGTTAATTCTGGGTTTTATTTTGTTTATTTGATGAAAATGAACAACAACACACACCTTGGATACATTTTTGTTTGATTTGTGTCGAGTGAGATTTTCACCTAGAACCCAAAGGGGGGGTATTGGCACTTTTCATGGAAAAATGTGAAAAATTAAATTTTCTAAAAATGAAATAAATGCTTTCTAAACACCTCAAACATTCACTCTAAAACAGAGGATTGTTGTTTTTCGCAATATTTTTAGAAATTTGGGCTCTTTTAGTAACATGAACACCTGGGCTGAAGCATCTTTTAATGATCATTTATTGTCTTTCAGAATTCATTCTGGGTTAAATTTTGTTTATTTGATGAAAATGAACAACAATACACACCTTGGATACATTTTTGTTTGATTTGTGTCGAGTGAGATTTTCACCTAGAACCCAAAGGGGGGGTATTGGCACTTTTAATGGAAAAATGTGAAAAATTAAATTTTCTAAAAATGAAATAAATGCCTTATAAAAACCTCAAACATTCACTCTAAAAAAGATGATTGTTGTTTTTCGCAATATTTTTAGAAATTTGGGCTCTTTTAGTAACATTAACACTTTCGCTGAAGCAACTTTTATGCTCATTTCTTGTATTTCAAGGTTAATTCTGTGTTTTATTTTGTTTATTTGATGAAAATGAACAATAATACACACCATGGAAACATTTTTGTTTGATTTGTGTCGAGTGAGATTTTCACCTAGAACCCAAAGGGGGGGGTATTGGCACTTTTCATGGAAAAATGTGAAAAATTAAATTTTCTAAAAATGAATAAATGCCTTCTATACACCTCTAACATTCATTCTAAAACTGAAAATTGTTCATTTCCCCATTTTTTTAGAAATTTGGGCTCTTTTAGTAACATTTACACTTGCGCTGAAGCATCTTTTATGCTCATTTCTTGTCTTTCAGGATTTATTCTGGGTTTTATTGGATGAAAATGAACAACAATACACACCATGGAAACATTTTTGTTTGATTTGTGCCGAGTGAGATTTTCACCTAGAACCCAAAGGGGGGGTATTGGCACTTTTCATGGAAAAATGTGAAAAAAAACATTTTCTAAAAATGAAATAAATGCCTTCTATGCACCTCAAACACTCTTAAAAGGAGGATTGTTGTTTTTCGCAATATTTTTAGAAATTTTGGCTCTTTTATTAAAATAAACACTTGCGCTGAAGCATCTTTTTATGCTCATTTCTTGTCTTTCAGGATTTATTCTGGGTTTTATTTTGTTTATTTGATGAAAATGAACAAAAATACACACCATGGAAGCATTTTTGTTTGATTTGTGTCGAGTGAGATTTTCACCTAGAACCCAAAGGGGGGGGTATTGGCACTTTTCATGGAAAAATGTGAAAAATTAAATTTTCTAAAAATGAAATAAATGACTTATAAACACCTCAAACATTCACTCTAAAACAGAGGATTGTTGTTTTTCGCAATATTTTTAGAAATTTGGGCTCTTTTAGTAACATTTACACCTGGGCTGAAGCATCTTTTAATGATCATTTATTGTCTTTCAGAATTCAATCTGGGTTAAATTTTGTTTATTTGATGAAAATGAACAACAATACACACCTTGGATACATTTTTGTTTGATTTGTGTCGAGTGAGATTTTCACCTGGAACCCAAAGGGGGGGTATTGGCACTTTTCATGGAAAAATGTGAAAAATTAAATTTTTTAAAAATGAATAAATGCCTTCTATACACCTCTAACATTCACTCTAAAACTGAAAATTGTTGTTTTTCGCAATATTTTTAGAAATTTGGGCTCTTTAGTAACATTAACACCTGGGCTGAAGCATCTTTTATGATCATTTTGTCTTTCAGGATTCATTCTGGGTTTTATTTTGTTTATTTGATGAAAATGAACAACAATACACAACTTGGATACATTTTTTTTGATTTGTGTCGAGTGAGATTTTCACCTAGAACCCAAAGGGGGGGGTATTGGCACTTTTCATGGAAAAATGTGAAAAATTATATTTTCTAAAAATGAAATAAATGTCTTCTAAACACGTCAAACATTAACTCTTAAACAGAAGATTGCTGTTTTTCGCAATATTTTTAGAAATTTGGGCTCTTTTAGTAACATTAACACTCGCGCTGAAGCATCTTTTATGCTCATTTCTTGTCTTTCAGGATTAATTCTGGGTTTTATTTTGTTTATTTGATGAAAATGAACAACAATACAAACCATGGAAACATTTTTGTTTTATTTGTGTCGAGTGAGATTTTCACCTAGAACCCAAAGGGGGGGGTATTGGCACTTTTCATGGAAAAATGTGAAAAATTAAATTTTCTAAAAATGAAATAAATGCCTTCTAAACACCTTAAACATTCACTCTAAAACAGAAGATTGTTGTTTTTCGCAATATTTTTAGAAATTTGGGCTCTTTTAGTAACATTAACACCTGGGCTGAATCATCTTTTATGATCATTTATTGTCCTTCAGGATTCATTCTGGGTTTTATTTTGTTTATTTGATGAAAATGAAAAACAACACACACCTTGGATACATTTTTGTTTGATTTGTGTCGAATGAGATTTTCACCTAGAACCCAAAGGTGGGGGTATTGGCACTCTTCATGGAAAAATAAGAAAAATAAAATTTTCTAAAAATGACATAAATGCCTTCTAAACACCTCAAACATTCACTCTCAAACAGAAGATTGTTGTTTTTCGCAATATTTTTAGAAATTTGGGCTCTTTTAGTAACATTAACACCTGGGCTGAAGCATCTTTTATGATCATTCATTGTCTTTCAGGATTCATTCTGGGTTTTATTTTGTTTATTTGATGAAAATGAACAACAATACACACCTTGGATACATTTTTGTTTGATTTGTGTCGAGTGAGATTTTCACCTAGAACCCAAAGGGGGGGTATTGGCACTTTTCATGGATAAATATGAAAAATTAAATTTTCTAAAAATGAAATAAATGACTTATAAACACCTCAAACGTTCATTCTAAAACAGAGGATTGTTGTTTTTCGCAATATTTTTAGAAATCTAGGCTCTTTTAGTAACATTAACACTTTCGCTGAAGCAACTTTTATGCTCATTTCTTGTATTTCAAGGTTAATTCTGTGTTTTATTTTGTTTATTTGATGAAAATGAACAATAATACACACCATGGAAACATTTTTGTTTGATTTGTGTCGAGTGAGATTTTCACCTAGAACCCAAAGGCGGGGGTATTGGCACTTTTCATGAAAAAATGTGAAAAATTAAATTTTCTAAAAATGAAATTAATGCCTTATAAAACACCTCAAACATTCACTCTAAAACAGAAAATTGTTGTTTTTCGCAATATTTTTAGAAATTTGGGCTCTTTTAGTAACATTAACACCCGGGCTGAAGCATCTTTTATGCTCATTTCTTGTCTTCCAGGATTAATTCTGGGTTTAATTTTGTTTATTTGATGAAAATGAACAACAATACACACCATGGAAACATTTTTGTTTGATTTGTGTCGAGTGAGATTTTCACCTAGAACCCAAAGGGGGGGGTATTGGCATTTTTCATGGAAAAATGTGAAAAATTAAATTTTCTAAAAATGAAATAAATGCCTTCTAAACACCTTAAACATTCACTCTAAAACAGAAGATTGTTGTTTTTTGCAATATTTTTAGAAATTTGGGCTCTTTTAGTAACATTAACACTTTCGCTGAAGCAACTTTTATGCTCATTTCTTGTATTTCAAGGTTAATTCTGGGTTTTATTTTGTTTATTTGATGAAAATGAACAACAACACACACCTTGGATACATTTTTGTTTGATTTGTGTCGAGTGAGATTTTCACCTAGAACCCAAATGTGGGGGTATTGGCACTCTTCATGGAAAAATGTGAAAAATAAAATTTTCTAAAAATGACATAAATGCCTTATAAAAACCTCAAACATTCACTCTAAAAAAGATGATTGTTGTTTTTCGCAATATTTTTAGAAATTTGGGCTCTTTTAGTAACATTAACACTTTCGCTGAAGCAACTTTTATGCTCATTTCTTGTATTTCAAGGTTAATTCTGTGTTTTATTTTGTTTATTTGATGAAAATGAACAATAATACACACCATGGAAACATTTTTGTTTGATTTGTGTCGAGTGAGATTTTCACCTAGAACCCAAAGGGGGGGGTATTGGCACTTTTCATGGAAAAATGTGAAAAATTAAATTTTCTAAAAATGAAATAAATGCCTTCTAAACACCTTAAACATTCACTCTAAAACAGAAAATTGTTGTTTTTCGCAATATTTTTAGAAATTTGGGCTCTTTTAGTAACATTTACACCCGGGCTGAAGCATCTTTTATGATCATTTATTGTCTTTAAGGATTCATTCTGGGTTTTATTTTGTTTATTTGATGAAAATGAAGAACAATACACACCTTGGATACATTTTTGTTTGATTTGTGTCGAGTGAGATTTTCACCTAGAACCAAAAGGGGGGGGTATTGGTATTTTCATGGAAAAATGTGAAAAATTAAATTTTCTAAAAATGAAATAAATGCCTTCTAAACACCTTAAACATTCACTCTAAAACAGAAGATTGTTTTTTTCGCAATATTTTTAGAAATTTGGCCTCTTTTAGTAACATTAACACTTGCGCTGAAGCAACTTTTATGCTCATTTCTTGTCTTCCAGGATTAATTCTGGGTTTAATTTTGTTTATTTGATGAAAATGAACAACAATACACACCATGGAAACATTTTTGTTCGATTTGTGTCGAGTGAGATTTTCACCTAGAACCCAAAGGGGGGGGTATTGGCATTTTTCATGGAAAAATGTGAAAAATTAAATTTTCTAAAAATGAAATAAATGCCTTCTAAACACCTTAAACATTCACTCAAAAACAGAAGATTGTTGTTTTTCGCAATATTTTTAGAAATTTGGGCTCTTTTAGTAACATTAACACTTTCGCTGAAGCAACTTTTATGCTCATTTCTTGTATTTCAAGGTTAATTCTGGGTTTTATTTTGTTTATTTGATGAAAATGAACAACAACACACACCTTGGATACATTTTTGTTTGATTTGTGTCGAGTGAGATTTTCACCTAGAACCCAAATGTGGGGGTATTGGCACTCTTCATGGAAAAATGTGAAAAATAAAATTTTCTAAAAATGACATAAATGCCTTCTAAACACCTCAAACATTCACTCTCAAACAGAAGATTGTTGTTTTTCGAAATATTTTTAGAAATTTGGGCTCTTTTAGTAACATTAACACTTGCGCTGAAGCATCTTTTATGTTCATTTATTGTCTTTCAGGATACATTCTGGGTTTTATTTTGTTTATTTGATGAAAATGAACAACAATACACACCATGGAAACATTTTTGATTGATTTGTGTCGAGTGAGATTTTCACCTAGAACCCAAAGGGGGGGGTATTGGCACTATTCATGGAAAAATGTGAAAAATTAAATTTTCTAAAAATGAAATAAATGCCTTCTAAACACCTCAAACATTCACTCTAAAACAGAAGATTGTTGTTTTTCGCAATATTTTTAGAAATTTGGGCTTTTTTAATAACATTAACACTTGCGCTGAAGCAACTTAAATGCTAATTTCTTGTCTTTCAGGATTAATTCTGGGTTTTATTTTGTTTATTTGATGAAAATGAACAACAATACACACCATGGAAACATTTTTGTTTGATTTGTGTCGAGTGAGATTTTCACCTAGAACCCAAAGGGGGGGGTATTGGCACTTTTCATGGAAAAATGTGAAAAATTAAATTTTCTAAAAATGAAATAAATGCCTTCTAAACACCTTAAACATTCACTCTAAAACAGAAGATTGTTGTTTTTCGCAATATTTTTAGAAATTTGGGCTCTTTTAGTAACATTAACACTTTCGCTGAAGCAACTTTTATGCTCATTTCTTGTATTTCAAGGTTAATTCTGGGTTTTATTTTGTTTATTTGATGAAAATGAACAACAACACACACCTTGGATACATTTTTGTTTGATTTGTGTCGAGTGAGATTTTCACCTAGAACCCAAAGGTGGGGGTATTGGCACTCTTCATGGAAAAATGTGAAAAATAAAATTTTCTAAAAATGACATAAATGCCTTCTAAACACCTCAAACATTCATTCTCAAACAGAAGATTGTTGTTTTTCGCAATATTTTTAGAAATTTGGGCTCTTTTAGTAACATTAACACCTGGGCTGAAGCATCTTTTATGATCATTTATTGTCTTTCAGGATTCATTCTGGGTTTTATTTTGTTTATTTGATGAAAATGAACAACAATACACACCTTGGATACATTTTTGTTTAATTTGTGTCGAGTGAGATTTTCACCTAGAACCCAAAAGGGGGGTATTGGCACTTTTCATGGAAAAATGTGAAAAATTAAATTTTCTAAAAATGAAATAAATTACTTATAAACACCTCAAACATTCACTCTAAAACAGAGGATTGTTGTTTTTCGCAATATTTTTAGAAATTTGGGCTCTTTAAGTAACATTAACACCTGGGCTGAAGCATCTTTTAATGATCATTTATTGTCTTTCAGAATTCATTCTGGGTTAATTTTGTTTATTTGATGAAAATGAACAACAATACACACCTTGGATACATTTTTTTTTGATTTGTGTCGAGTGAGATTTTCACCTAGAACCCAAAGGGGGGGTATTGGCACTATTCATGGAAAAATATGAAAAATTAAATTTTCTAAAAATGAAATAAATGCCTTCTAAACACCTCAAACATTCACTCTAAAACAGAAGATTGTTGTTTTTCGCAATATTTTTAGAAATTTTGGCTCTTTTAGTAACATTAACACTTGCGCTGAAGCAACTTATATGCTCATTTCTTGTATTTCAAGGTTAATTCTGGGTTTTATTTTGTTTATTTGATGAAAATGAACAACAGCACACACCTTGGATACATTTTTGTTTGATTTGTGTCGAGTGAGATTTTCACCTAGAACCCAAAGGGGTATCGGCACTTTTCATGGAAAAATGTGAAAAATTAAATTTTCTAAAAATGAAATAAATGCCTTCTAAACACCTCAAACATTCACTCTAAAACAGAAGATTGTTGTTTTTCGCAATATTTTTAGAAATTTGGGCTCTTTTAGTAACATTAACACTTGCGCTGAAGCATCTTTTATGTTCATTTATTGTCTTTCAGGATTCATTCTGGGTTTAATTTTGTTTATTTGATGAAAATGAACAACAATACACACCATGGAAACATTTTTGTTTGATTTGTGTTGAGTGAGATTTTCACCTAGAACCCAAAGGGGGGGGGTATTGGCACTATTCATGGAAAAATGTGAAAAATTAAATTTTCTAAAAATGAAATAAATGCCTTATAAACACCTCAAACATTCACTCTAAAACAGAAGATATTTGTTTTTCGCAATATTTTTAGAAATTTGGGCTCTTTTAGTAACATTAACACCTGGGCTGAAGCATCTTTTATGATCACTTTTTGTCTTTCAGGATTCATTCTGGGTTTTATTTTGTTTATTTGATGAAAATGAACAACAATACACACCTTGGATACATTTTTGTTTGATTTGTTTCGAGTTAGATTTTTACCTAGAACCCAAAGGGGTATCGGCACTTTTCATGGAAAAATGTGAAAAATTAAATTTTCTAAAAATGAAATAAATGCCTTCTAAACACCTCAAACATTCACTCTAAAACAGAAGATTGTTGTTTTTCGCAATATTTTTAGAAATTTGGGCTCTTTTAGTAACATTAACACTTGCGCTGAAGCATCTTTTATGTTCATTTATTGTCTTTCAGGATTCATTCTGGGTTTTATTTTGTTTATTTGATGAAAATGAACAACAATACACACCATGGAAACATTTTTGATTGATTTGTGTTGAGTGAGATTTTCACCTAGAACCCAAAGGGGGGGGGGTATTGGCACTATTCATGGAAAAATGTGAAAAATTAAATTTTCTAAAAATGAAATAAATGCCTTCTAAACACCTCAAACATTCACTCTAAAACAGAAGATTGTTGTTTTTCGCAATATTTTTAGAAATTTGGGCTCGTTTAGTAACATTAACACCTGGGCTGAAGCATCTTTTATGATCATTTATTGTCTTTCAGGATACATTCTGGGTTTTATTTTGTTTATTTGATGAAAATGATCAACAATACACACCATGGAAAAATTTTTAATTGATTTGTGTCGAGTGAGATTTTCACCTAGAACCCAAAGGGGGGGGTATTGGCACTATTCATGGAAAAATATGAAAAATTAAATTTTCTAAAAATGAAATAAATGCCTTCTAAACACCTCAAACATTCACTCTAAAACAGAAGATTGTTGTTTTTCGCAATATTTTAGAAATTTGGGCTCTTTTAGTAATATTAACACTTTCGCTAAAGCAACTTTTATGCTCATTTCTTGTATTTCAAGGTTAATTCTGGGTTTTATTTTGTTTATTTGATGAAAATGATCAACAATACACACCATGGAAAAATTTTTGATTGATTTGTGTCGAGTGAGATTTTCACCTAGAACCCAAAGGGGGGGGTATTGGCACTATTCATGGAAAAATGTGAAAAATTAAATTTTCTAAAAATGAAATAAATGCCTTCTAAACACCTCAAACATTCACTCTAAAATAGAAGATTGTTGTTTTTCGCAATATTTTAGAAATTTGGGCTCTTTTAGTAATATTAACACTTTCGCAAAGCAACTTTTATGCTCATTTCTTGTATTTCAAGGTTAATTCTGGGTTTTATTTTGTTTATTTGATGAAAATGAACAACAATACACACCATGGAAACATTTTTGTTTGATTTGTGTCGAGTGAGATTTTCACCTAGAACCCAAAGGGGGGGTATTGGCACTTTTCATGGAAAAATGTGAAAAATTAAATTTTCTAAAAATGAAATAAATGACTTATAAACACCTCAAACATTCACTCTAAAACAGAAGATTGTTTTTTTTCGCAATATTTTTAGAAATTTTGGCTCTTTTAGTAACATTAACACTTGCGCTGAAGCAACTTATATGCTCATTTCATGTATTTCAAGGTTAATTCTGGGTTTTATTTTCTTTATTTGATAAAAATGAACAACAGCACACACCTTGGATACATTTTTGTTTGATTTGTGTCGAGTGAGATTTTCACCTAGAACCCAAAGGTGGGGGTATTGGCACTTTTCATGGAAAAATGTGAAAAATTAATTTTTCTAAAAATGAAATAAATGCCTTCTAAACACCTTAAACATTCATTCTAAAACAGAAGATTGTTGTTTTTCGCAATATTTTTAGAAATTTGGGCTCTTTTAGTAACATTAACACCTGGGCTGAAGCATCTTTTATGATCATCTATTGTCTTTCAGGATTCATTCTGGGTTTTATTTTGTTTATTTGATGAAAATGAACAACAACACACACCTTGGGTACATTATTGTTTGATTTGTGTTGAGTGAGATTTTCACCTAGAACCCAAAGGGCCGGGCACTTTTTATGGAAAAATGTGAAAAATTAAATTTTCTAAAAATGAAATAAATGCCTTCTAAACACCTCAAACATTCATCCTAAAACAGAAGATTGTTGTTTTTCGCAATATTTTTAGAAATTTGGACTCTTTTAGTAACATTAACATTTGCGCTGAAGCAACTTAAATGCTAATTTCTTGCCTTTCAGGATTAATTCTGGGTTTTATTTTGTTTATTTGATGAAAATGAACAACAATACACACCATGGAAACATTTTTGTTTGATTTGTTTCGAGTGAGATTTTCACCTAGAACCCAAAGGGTGGGGTATTGGCACTTTTCATGGAAAAATGTGAAAAATTAAATTTTCTAAAAATGAAATAAATGCCTTATAAACACCTCAAACATTCACTCTAAAACAGAAGATTGTTGTTTTTCGCAATATTTTTAGAAATTTTGGCTCTCTTAGTAACATTAACACTTTCGCTGAAGCAACTTTTATGCTCATTTCTTGTATTTCAAGGTTAATTCTGGGTTTTATTTTGTTTATTTGATGAAAATGAACAATAATACACACCATGGAAACATTTTTGTTTGATTTGTGTCGTGTGAGATTTTCACCTAGAACCCAAAGGGGGGGGTATTGGTAGTTTTCATGGAAAAATGTGAAAAATTAAATTTTCTAAAAATGAAATAAATGCCTAATTAACTACTCAAACATTCACTCTAAAACAGAAGATTGTTGTTTTTCGCAATATTTTTAGAAATTTGGGCTTTTTTAATAACATTAACACTTGCGCTGAAGCATCTTTTATGCTCATTTCTTGTCTTTCAGGATTAATTCTGGGTTTTATTTTATTTATTTGATGAAAATGAACAACAATACACACCATGGAAACATTTTTGTTTGATTTGTTTCAGGTGAGATTTTCACCTAGAACCCAAAGGGTGGGGTATTGCCACTTTTCATGGAAAAATGTGAAAAATTAAATTTTCTAAAAATGAAATAAATGCCTTCTAAACACCTCAAATATTCACTCTAAAACAGAAAATTATTGTTTTTCGCAATATTTTTAGAAATTTGGGCTCTTTTAGTAACATTAACACCTGGGTAGAAGCATCTTTTAAGATCATTTATTGTCTTTCAGGATACATTCTGGGTTTAATTTTGTTTATTTGATGAAAATAAACAAAAATACACACCATGGAAACATTTTTGTTTGGATTGTGTCGAGTGAGATTTTCACCTAGAACCCAATGGGGGGGTATTGGCACTTTTCATGGAAAAATGTAAATAATTAAATTTTTTTAAAATGAAATATATGCCTTGTAAACACCTTAAACATTCACTCTAAAACAGAAGATTGTTTTTTTCGCAATATTTTTAGAAATTTGGCCTCTTTTAGTACCATTAACACTTACGCTGAAGCACCTTTTATGCTCATTTCTTGTCTTTCAGGATTAATTCTGGGTTTTATTTTGTTTATTTGATGAAAATGAACAACAATACACACCATGGAAACATTTTTGTTTGATTTGTGTCAAGTGAGATTTTCACCTAGAACCCAAAGGGGGGGGTATTGGCACTTTTCATGGAAAAATGTGAAAAATTAAATTTTCTAAAAATGAAATAAATGCCTTATAAAAACCCCAAACATTCACTCTAAAACAAATAATTGTAGTTTTTCGCAATATTTTTAGAAATTTGGGCTCTTTTAGTAACATTAACACCTGGGCTGAAGCATCTTTTATGATCATTTATTGTCTTTCAGGATACATTCTGGGTTTTATTTTGTTTATTTGATGAAATTGAACAACAATACACACCTTGGATACATTTTTGTTTGATTTGTGTCGAGTGAGATTTTCACCTTGAACCCAAAGGTGGGGGTATTGGCACTTTTCATGGAAAAATGTGAAAAATTAAATTTTTTAAAAATGAAATAAATGCCTTCTAAACACCTCAAACATTCACTCTAAAACAGAAAATTGTTGTTTTTCGCAATATTTTTAGAAATTTGGGCTCTTTTAGTAACATTAACACCTGGGCTGAAGCATCTTTTATAATCATTTATTGTCTTTCAGGATACATTCTGGGTTTTATTTTGTTTATTTGATGAAAAATGAACAACAATACACACCTTGGATACATTTTTGTTTGATTTGTGTCGAGTGAGATTTTCACCTAGAACCCAAAGGGGGGGGTATTGGCACTTTTCATGGAAAAATGTGAAAAATTAAATTTTCTAAAAATGAAATAAATGCCTTATAAACACCTCAAACATTCACTCTAAAACAGAAGATATTTGTTTTTCGCAATATTTTTAGAAATTTGGGCTCTTTTAGTAACATTAACACCTGGGCTGAAGCATCTTTTATGATCAATTTTTGTCTTTCAGGATTCATTCTGGGTTTTATTTTGTTTATTTGATGAAAATGAACAACAATACACACCTTGGATACATTTTTGTTTGATTTGTTTCGAGTGAGATTTTTACCTAGAACCCAAAGGGGTATCGGCACTTTTCATGGAAAAATGTGAAAAATTAAATTTTCTAAAAATGAAATAAATGCCTTCTAAACACCTCAAACATTCACTCTAAAACAGAAGATTGTTGTTTTTCGCAATATTTTTAGAAATTTGGGCTCTTTTAGTAACATTAACACTTGCGCTGAAGCATCTTTTATGTTCATTTATTGTCTTTCAGGATTCATTCTGGGTTTTATTTTGTTTATTTGATGAAAATGAACAACAATACACACCATGGAAACATTTTTGATTGATTTGGGTTGAGTGAGATTTTCACCTAGAACCCAAAGGGGGGGGTATAGGCACTATTCATGGAAAAATGTGAAAAATTAAATTTTCTAAAAATGAAATAAATGCCTTCTAAACACCTCAAACATTCACTCTAAAACAGAAGATTGTTGTTTTTCGCAATATTTTTAGAAATTTGGGCTCGTTTAGTAACATTAACACCTGGGCTGAAGCATCTTTTATGATCATTTATTGTCTTTCAGGATACATTCTGGGTTTTATTTTGTTTATTTGATGAAAATGATCAACAATACACACCATGGAAAAATTTTTGATTGATTTGTGTCGAGTGAGATTTTCACCTAGAACCCAAAGGGGGGGTATTGGCACTATTCATGGAAAAATGTGAAAAATTAAATTTTCTAAAAATGAAATAAATGCCTTCTAAACACCTCAAACATTCACTCTAAAACAGAAGATTGTTGTTTTTCGCAATATTTTTGAAATTTGGGCTTTTTTAGTAATATTAACACTTTCGCTAAAGCAACTTTTATGCTCATTTCTTGTATTTCAAGGTTAATTCTGGGTTTTATTTTGTTTATTTGATGAAAATGAACAACAATACACACCATGGAAACATTTTTGTTTGATTTGTCCCGAGTGAGATTTTCACCTAGAACCCAAAGGGGGGGGTATTGGCACTTTTCATGGAAAAATGTAAAAAATTAAATTTTCTAAAAATGAAATAAATGCCTTCTAAACACCTCAAACATTCACTCTAAAACAGAAGATTGTTGTTTTTCGCAATATTTTTAGAAATTTGGGCTCTTTTAGTAACATTAACACCTGGGCTGAAGCATCTTTTATGATCATTAATTGTCTTTCAGGATTCATTCTGGGTTTTGTTTTGTTTATTTGATGAAAATGAACAACAATACACAATTTGGATACATTTTTGTTTGATTTGTGTCGAGTGAGATTTTCACCTAGAACCCAATGGGTATTGGCACTTTTCATGGAAAAATGTAAAAAATTAAATTTTCTAAAAATGAAATAAATGCCTTCTAAACACCTCAAACATTTATCCTAAAACAGAAGATTGTTGTTTTTCGTAATATTTTTAGAAATTTGGGCTCTTTTAGTAACATTAACACCCGGGCTGAAGCATCTTTTATGATCATTTATTGTCTTTAAGGATTCATTCTGGGTTTTATTTTTTTTATTTGATGAAAATGAACAACAATACACACCTTGGATACATTTTTGTTTGATTTGTGTCGAGTGAGATTTTCACCTAGAACCAAAAGGGGGGGGTTTTGGCACTTTTCATGGAAAAATTTGAAAAATTAAATTTTCTAAAAATGAAATAAATGCCTTCTAAACACCTATAACATTCACTCTAAAACAGAAGATTGTTTTTTTTCGCAATATTTTTAGAAATTTGGCCTCTTTTAGTAACATTAACACTTGCGCTGAAGCAACTTTTATGCTCATTTCTTGTCTTCCAGGATTAATTCTGGGTTTAATTTTGTTTATTTGATGAAAATGAACAACAATACACACCATGGAAACATTTTTGTTTGATTTGTGTCGAGTGAGATTTTCACCAAGAACCCAAAGGGGGGGGTATTGGCATTTTTCATGGAAAAATGTGAAAAATTAAATTTTCTAAAAATGAAATAAATGCCTTCGAAACACCTTAAACATTCACTCTAAAACAGAAGATTGTTGTTTTTCGCAATATTTTTAGAAATTTGGGCTCTTTTAGTAACATAAACACTTTCGCTGAAGCAACTTTTATGCTCATTCCTTGTCTTTCAGGATTAATTCTGGGTTTTATTTTGTTTATTTAATGAAAATGAACAACAACACACACCTTGGATACATTTTTGTTTGATTTGTGTCGAGTGAGATTTTCACCTAGAACCCAAATGTGGGGGTATTGGCACTCTTCATGGAAAAATGTGAAAAAGAAAATTTTCTAAAAATGACATAAATGCCTTCTAAACACCTCAAACATTCACTCTCAAACAGAAGATTGTTTTTTTCGCAATATTTTTAGAAATTTGGGCTCTTTTAGTAAAATTTATACCTGGGCTGAAGCATCTTTTATGATAATTTATTGTTTTCTAGGATTAATTCTGGGTTTAATTTTGTTTATTTGATGAAAATGAACAACAACACACACCTTGGATACATTTTTGTTTGATTTGTGTCGAGTGAGATTTTCACCTAGAACCCAAATGTAGGGGTATTGGCACTCTTCATGGAAAAATGTGAAAAATTAAATTTTCTAAAAATGAAATAAATGCCTTCTAAACACCTTAAACATTCACTCTAAAACAGAAGATTGTTTTTTTTCGCAATATTTTTAGAAATTTGGCCTCTTTTAGTAACATTAACACTTGCGCTGAAGCAACTTTTATGCTCATTTCTTGTATTTCAAGGTTAATTCTGGGTTTTATTTTGTTTATTTGATGAAAATGAACAACAACACACACCTTGGATACATTTTTGTATGATTTGTGTCGAGTGAGATTTTCACCTAGAACCCAAATGTGGGGGTATTGGCACTCTTCATGGAAAAATGTGAAAAATAAAATTTTCTAAAAATGACATAAATGCCTTCTAAACACCTCAAACATTCACTCTCAAACAGAAGATTGTTGTTTTTCGCAATATTTTTAGAAATTTGGGCTCTTTTAGTAACATTAACACCTGGGCTGAAGCATCTTTTTATGCTCATTTCTTGTCTTTCAGGATTTATTCTGGGTTTTATTTTGTTTATTTGATGAAAATGAACAAAAATACACACCATGGAAGCATTTTTGTTTGATTTGTGTCGAGTGAGATTTTCACCTAGAACCCAAAGGGGGGGGTATTGGCACTTTTCATGGAAAAATGTGAAAAATTAAATTTTCTAAAAATGAAATAAATGCCATCTAAACACCTCAAACATTCAGTCTAAAACAGGAGATTGTTGTTTTTCGCAATATTTTTAGAAATTTGGGCTCTTTTAGTAACGTTAACACCTGGGCTGAAGCATCTTTTATAATCATTTATTGTCTTTCAGGATACATTCTGGGTTTTATTTTGTTTATTTGATGAAAATGAACAACAATAAACACCTTGGATACATTTTTGTTTGATTTGTGTCGAGTGAGATTTTCACCTAGAACCCAAAGGGTGGGGTATTGGCACTTTTCATGGAAAAATGTGAAAAATTAAATTTTCTAAAAATGAAATAAATGCCTTATAAACACCTCAAACATTCACTCTAAAACAGAAGATTGTTGTTTTTCGCAATATTTTTAGAAATTTGGGCTCTTTTAGTAACATTAACACTTTCGCTGAAGCAACTTTTATGCTCATTTCTTGTATTTCAAGGTTAATTCTGGGTTTAATTTTGTTTATTTGATGAAAATGAACAACAATACACACCATGGAAACATTTTTGTTTGATTTGTTTCGAGTGAGATTTTCACCTAGAACCCAAAGGGTGGGGTATTGGCACTTTTCATGGAAAAATGTGAAATATTAAATTTTCTAAAAATGAAATAAATGCCTTCTAAACACCTCAAACATTCAGTCTAAAACAGAAGATTGTTGTTTTTCGCAATATTTTTAGAAATTTGGGCTCCTTTAGTAACATTAACACTTTCGCTGAAGCAACTTTTATGCTCATTTCTTGTATTTCAAGGTTAATTGTGGGTTTTATTTCGTTTATTTGATGAAAATGAACAACAATACACACCATGGAAACATTTTTGTTTGATTTGTTTCGAGTGAGATTTTCACCTAGAACCCAAAGGGTGGGGTATTGGCACTTTTCATGGAAAAATGTGAAAAATTAAATTTTCTAAAAATGAAATAAATGCCTTCTAAACACCTCAAACATTCATCCTAAAACAGAAGATTGTTGTTTTTCGCAATATTTTTAGAAATTTGGGCTCTTTTAATAACATTAACACCTGGGCTGAAGTATCTTTTAATGATCATTTATTGTGTTTCAGAATTCATTCTGGGTTAAATTTTGTTTATTTGATGAAAATGAACAACAATACACACCTTGGATACATTTTTGTTTGATTTGTGTCGAGTGAGATTTTCACCTAGAACCCAAAGGGGGGGGTATTGGCACTTTTCATGGAAAAATGTGAAAAATTAAATTTTCTAAAAATGAAATAAATGCCTTCTAAACACCTACAACATTCACTCTAAAACAGAAGATTGTTGTTTTTCGCAATATTTTTAGAAATTTGGGCTCTTTTAGTAACATTAACACTTTCGCTGAAGCAACTTTTATTCTCATTTCTTGTATTTCAAGGTTAATTCTGGGTTTTATTTTGTTTATTTGATGAAAATGAACAACAACACACACCTTGGATACATTTTTGTTTGATTTGTGTCGAGTGAGATTTTCACCTAGAACCCAAAGGGGGGGGTATTGGCACTTTTTATGGAAAAATGTAAAAAATTAAATTTTCTAAAAATGAAATAAATGACTTATTAACACCTTAAACATTCACTCTAAAACAGAAGATTGTTGTTTTTCGCAATATTTTTAGAAATTTGGGCTCTTTTAGTAACATTAACACTTTCGCTTAAGCAACTTTTATGCTCATTTCTTGTATTTCAAGGTTAATTCTGGGTTTTATTTTGTTTATTTGATGAAAATGAACAACAACACACACCTTGGATACATTTTTGTTTGATTTGTGTCGAGTGAGATTTTCAACTAGAACCCAAATGTGGGGGTATTGGCACTCTTCATGGAAAAATGTGAAAAATAAAATTTTCTAAAAATGACATAAATGCCTTCTAAACACCTCAAACATTCACTCTCAAACAGAAGATTGTTGTTTTTCGCAATATTTTTAGAAATTTGGGCTCTTTTAGTAACATTAACACCTGGGCTGAAGCATCTTTGATGATCATTAATTGTCTTTCAGGATTCATTCTGGGTTTTATTTTGTTTATTTGATGAAAATGAACATCAATACACACCTTGGATACATTTTTGTTTGAAATGTGTCGAGTGAGATTTTCACCTAGAACCCAAAGGGGGGGTATTGGCACTTTTCATGGAAAAATGTGAAAAATTAAATTTTCTAAAAATGAAATAAATGCCTTCTAAACTACTCAAACATTCACTCTAAAACAGAAGATTGTTGTTTTTCGCAATATTTTTAGAAATTTGGGCTCTTTTAATAACATTAACACTTGCGCTGAAGCAACTTAAATGCTAATTTCTTGTCTTTCAGGATTAATTCTGGGTTTTATTTTTTTATTTGATGAAAATGAACAACAATACACACCTTGGATACATTTTTGTTTGATATGTGTCGAGTGAGATTTTCACCTAGAACCCAAAGGGGGGGTATTGGCACTTTTCATGGAAAAATGTGAAAAATTAAATTTTCTAAAAATGAAATAAATGCCTTCTAAACACCTCAAACATTCAGTCTAAAACAGAAGATTGTTGTTTTTCGCAATATTTTTAGAAATTTGGGCTCTTTTAGTAACATTAACACCTGGGCTGAAGCATCTTTTATGATCATTTATTGTCTTTCAGGATACATTCTGGGTTTTATTTTGTTTATTTGATGAAAATGAACAACAATAAACACCTTGGATACATTTTTGTTTGATTTGTGTCGAGTGAGATTTTCACCTAGAACCCAAAGGGTGGGGTATTGGTACTTTTCATGGAAAAATGTGAAAAATTAAATTTTCTAAAAATGAAATAAATGCCTTATAAACACCTATCACATTCACTCTAAAACCGAAGATTGTTGTTTTTCGCAATATTTTTAGAAATTTGGGCTCTTTTAGTAACATTAACACTTTCGCTGAAGCAACTTTTATGCTCATTTCTTGTATTTCAAGGTTAATTCTGGGTTTTATTTTGTTTATTTGATGAAAATGAACAACAATACACACTATGGAAACATTTTTGTTTGATTTGTTTCGAGTGAGATTTTCACCTAGAACCCAAAGGGTGGGGTATTGGCACTTTTCATGAAAAAATGTGAAAAATTAAATTTTCTAAAAATGAAATAAATGCCTTCTAAACACCTCAAACATTCATCCTAAAACAGAAGATTGTTGTTTTTCGCAATATTTTTAGAAATTTAGGCTATTTTAGTAACATTAACACCTGGGCTGAAGCATCTTTTATGATCATTAATTGTCTTTCAGGATTCATTCTGGGTTTTATTTTGTTTATTTGATGAAAATGAGCAACAATACACACCTTGGATACATTTTTGTTTGATTTGTGTCGAGTGAGATTTTCACCTAGAACCCAAAGGGTGGGGTATTGGCACTTTTCATGGAAAAATGTGAAAAAAATAATTTTCTAAAAATGAAATAAATGCCTTATAAACACCTCAAACATTCACTCTAAAACAGAAGATTGTTGTTTTTCGCAATATTTTTAGAAATTTGGGCTTTTTTAATAACATTAACACTTGCGCTGAAGCAACTTAAATGCTAATTTCTTGTCTTTCAGGATTAATTCTGGGTTTTATTTTGTTTATTTGATGAAAATGAACAACAATACACACCATGGAAACATTTTTGTTTGATTTGTGTCGAGTGAGATTTTCACCTAGAACCCAAAGTGGGGGGTATTGGCACTTTTCATGGAAAAATGTGAAAAATTAAATTTTCTAAAAATGAAATAAATGCCTTCTAAACACCTTAAACATTCACTCTAAAACAGAAGATTGTTGTTTTTCGCAATATTTTTAGAAATTTGGGCTCTTTTAGTAACATTAACACTTTCGCTGAAGCAACTTTTATGCTCATTTCTTGTATTTCAAGGTTAAATCTGGGTTTTATTTTGTTCATTTGATGAAAATGAACAACAATACACACCTTGGATACATTTTTGTTTGATTTGTGTCGAGTGAGATTTTCACCTTGAACCCAAAGGGGGGGGTATTGGCACTTTTCATGGAAAAATGTGAAATATTAAATTTTCTAAAAATGAAATAAATGCCTTCTAAACACCTCAAACATTCAGTCTAAAACAGGAGTTTGTTGTTTTTCGCAATATTTTTAGAAATTTGGGCTCTTTTAGTAACGTTAACACTTGGGCTGAAGCATCTTTTATGATCATTTATTGTCTTTCAGGATACATTCTGGGTTTTATTTTGTTTATTTGATGAAAATGAACAACAATAAACACCTTGGATACATTTTTGTTTGATTTGTGTCGAGTGAGATTTTCACCTAGAACCCAAAGGGTGGGGTATTGGCACTTTTCATGGAAAAATGTGAAAAATTAAATTTTCTAAAAATGAAATAAATGCCTTCTAAACACCTACAACATTCACTCTAAAACAGAAGATTGTTGTTTTTCGCAATATTTTTAGAAATTTGGGCTCTTTTAGTAACATTAACACTTTCGCTGAAGCAACTTTTATGCTCATTTCTTGTATTTCAAGGTTAATTCTAGGTTTTATTTTGTTTATTTGATGAAAATGAACAACTATACACACCATGGAAACATTTTTGTTTGATTTGTATCGAGTGAGATTTTCACCTAGAACCCAAAGGGTGGGGTATTGGCACTTTTCATGGAAAAATGGAAAAATTAAATTTTCTAAAAATGAAATAAATGCCTTCTAAACACCTTAAACATTCACTCTAAAACAGAAGATTGTTGTTTTTCGCAATATTTTTAGAAATTAGGGCTCTTTTAGTAATATTAACACCTGGGCTGAAGCATCTTTTATGATCATTAATTGTCTTTCAGGATTCATTCTGGGTTTTATTTTGTTTATTTGATGAAAATGAACAACAATACACACCTTGGATACATTTTTGTTTGATTTGTGTCGAGTGAGATTTTCACCTTGAACCCAAAGGGTGGGGTATTGGCACTTTTCATGGAAAAATGTGAAAAATTAAATTTTCTAAAAATGAAATAAATGCCTTCTTAACTACTCAAACATTCACTCTAAAACAGAAGATTGTTGTTTTTCGAATAATTTTTAGAAATTTGGGCTTTTTTAATAACATTAACACTTGCGCTGAAGAAACTTAAATGCTAATTTCTTGTCTTTCAGGATTAATTCTGGGTTTTATTTTGTTTATTTGATGAAAATGAACAACAATACACACCTTGGATACATTTTTGTTTGATTTGTGTCGAGTGAGATTTTCACCTAGAACCCAAATGTGGGGGTATTGGCACTCTTCATGGAAAAATGTGAAAAATAAAATTTTCTAAAAATGACATAAATGCCTTCTAAACACCTCAAACATTCACTCTCAAACAGAAGATTGTTGTTTTTCGCAATATTTTTAGAAATTTGGGCTCTTTAATAACATTAACACTTTCGCTGAAGCAACTTTTATGCTCATTTCTTGTATTTCAAGGTGAATTCTGGGTTTTATTTTGTTTATTTGATGAAAATGAACAACAATACACACCTTGGATACATTATTGTTTGATTTGTGTTGAGTGAGATTTTCACCTAGAACCCAAAGGGGCGGGGGGTTTTGGCACTTTTCATGGAAAAATGTGAAAAATTAAATTTTCTAAAAATGAAATAAATGCCTTCTAAACACCTCAAACATTCATCCTAAAACAGAAGATTGTTGTTTTTCGCAATATTTTTAGAAATTTGGGCTCTTTTAGTAACATTAACACTTTCGCTGAAGCAACTTTTATGCTTTTTTCTTGTATTTCAAGGTGAATTCTGGGTTTTATTTTGTTTATTTGATGAAAATGAACAACAATACACACCTTGGATACATTTTTGTTTGATTTGTGTCGAGTGAGATTTTCACCTAGAACCCAAATGTGGGGGTATTGGCACTCTTCATGGAAAAATGTGAAAAATAAAATTTTCTAAAAATGACATAAATGCCTTCTAAACACCTCAAACATTCACTCTCAAACAGAAGATTGTTGTTTTTCGCAATATTTTTAGAAATTTGGGCTCTTTTAGTAACATTAACACCTGGGCTGAAGCATCTTTTATGATAATTTATTGTCTTCCAGGATTAATTCTGGGTTTAATTTTGTTTATTTGATGAAAATGAACAACAATACACACCATGGAAACATTTTTGTTTGATTTGTATCGAGTGAGATTTTCACCTAGAACCCAAAGGGTGGGGTATTGGCACTTTTCATGGAAAAATGGAAAAATTAAATTTTCTAAAAATGAAATAAATGCCTTCTAAACACCTTAAACATTCACTCTAAAACAGAAGATTGTTGTTTTTCGCAATATTTTTAGAAATTAGGGCTCTTTTAGTAATATTAACACCTGGGCTGAAGCATCTTTTATGATCATTAATTGTCTTTCAGGATTCATTCTGGGTTTTATTTTGTTTATTTGATGAAAATGAACAACAATACACACCTTGGATACATTTTTGTTTGATTTGTGTCGAGTGAGATTTTCACCTTGAACCCAAAGGGTGGGGTATTGGCACTTTTCATGGAAAAATGTGAAAAATTAAATTTTCTAAAAATGAAATAAATGCCTTCTTAACTACTCAAACATTCACTCTAAAACAGAAGATTGTTGTTTTTCGAATAATTTTTAGAAATTTGGGCTTTTTTAATAACATTAACACTTGCGCTGAAGAAACTTAAATGCTAATTTCTTGTCTTTCAGGATTAATTCTGGGTTTTATTTTGTTTATTTGATGAAAATGAACAACAACACACACCTTGGATACATTATTGTTTGATTTGTGTTGAGTGAGATTTTCACCTAGAACCCAAAGGGGCGGGGGGTTTTGGCACTTTTCATGGAAAAATGTGAAAAATTAAATTTTCTAAAAATGAAATAAATGCCTTCTAAACACCTCAAACATTCATCCTAAAACAGAAGATTGTTGTTTTTCGCAATATTTTTAGAAATTTGGGCTCTTTAATAACATTAACACTTTCGCTGAAGCAACTTTTATGCTCATTTCTTGTATTTCAAGGTGAATTCTGGGTTTTATTTTGTTTATTTGATGAAAATGAACAACAATACACACCTTGGATACATTATTGTTTGATTTGTGTTGAGTGAGATTTTCACCTAGAACCCAAAGGGGCGGGGGGTTTTGGCACTTTTCATGGAAAAATGTGAAAAATTAAATTTTCTAAAAATGAAATAAATGCCTTCTAAACATCTCAAACATTCATCCTAAAACAGAAGATTGTTGTTTTTCGCAATATTTTTAGAAATTTGGGCTCTTTTAGTAACATTAACACTTTCGCTGAAGCAACTTTTATGCTTTTTTCTTGTATTTCAAGGTGAATTCTGGGTTTTATTTTGTTTATTTGATGAAAATGAACAACAATACACACCTTGGATACATTTTTGTTTGATTTGTGTCGAGTGAGATTTTCACCTAGAACCCAAATGTGGGGGTATTGGCACTCTTCATGGAAAAATGTGAAAAATAAAATTTTCTAAAAATGACATAAATGCCTTCTAAACACCTCAAACATTCACTCTCAAACAGAAGATTGTTGTTTTTCGCAATATTTTTAGAAATTTGGGCTCTTTTAGTAACATTAACACCTGGGCTGAAGCATCTTTTATGATAATTTATTGTCTTCCAGGATTAATTCTGGGTTTAATTTTGTTTATTTGATGAAAATGAACAACAATACACACCATGGAAACATTTTTGTTTGATTTGTATCGAGTGAGATTTTCACCTAGAACCCAAAGGGTGGGGTATTGGCACTTTTCATGGAAAAATGGAAAAATTAAATTTTCTAAAAATGAAATAAATGCCTTCTAAACACCTTAAACATTCACTCTAAAACAGAAGATTGTTGTTTTTCGCAATATTTTTAGAAATTTGGGCTCTTTTAGTAACATTAACACTTTCGCTGAAGCAACTTTTATGCTCATTTCTTGTATTTCAAGGTTAATTCTGGGTTTTATTTTGTTTATTTGATGAAAATGAACAACAATACACACCTTGGATACATTTTTGTTTGATATGTGTCGAGTGAGATTTTCACCTAGAACCCAAAGGGGGGGTATTGGCACTTTTCATGGAAAAATGTGAAAAATTAAATTTTCTAAAAATGAAATAAATGCCTTCTAAACACCTCAAACATTCAGTCTAAAACAGAAGATTGTTGTTTTTCGCAATATTTTTAGAAATTTGGGCTCTTTTAGTAACATTAACACCTGGGCTGAAGCATCTTTTATGATCATTTATTGTCTTTCAGGATACATTCTGGGTTTTATTTTGTTTATTTGATGAAAATGAACAACAATAAACACCTTGGATACATTTTTGTTTGATTTGTGTCGAGTGAGATTTTCACCTAGAACCCAAATGTGGGGGTATTGGCACTCTTCATGGAAAAATGTGAAAAATTAAATTTTCTAAAAATGAAATAAATGCCTTATAAACACCTCAAACATTCACTCTAAAATAGAAGATTGTTGTTTTTCGCAATATTTTTAGAAATTTGGGCTCTTTTAGTAACATTAACACTTTCGCTGAAGCAACTTTTATGCTCATTTCTTGTATTTCAAGGTTAATTCTGGGTTTTATTTTGTTTATTTGATGAAAATGAACAACAATACACACCATGGAAACATTTTTGTTTGATTTGTTTCGAGTGAGATTTTCACCTAGAACCCAAAGGGTTGGGTATTGGCACTTTTCATGAAAAAATGTGAAAAATTAAATTTTCTAAAAATGAAATAAATGCCTTCTTAACACCTCAAACATTCATCCTAAAACAGAAGATTGTTGTTTTTCGCAATATTTTTAGAAATTTAGGCTCTTTTAGTAACATTAACACCTGGGCTGAAGCATCTTTTATGATCATTAATTGTCTCTCAGGATTCATTCTGGGTTTTATTTTGTTTATTTGATGAAAATGAGCAACAATACACACCTTGGATACATTTTTGTTTGATTTGTGTCGAGGAGATTTTCACCTAGAACCCAAAGGGTGGGGTATTGGCACTTTTCATGGAAAAATGTGAAAAATTAAATTTTCTAAAAATGAAATAAATGCCTTATAAACACCTCAAACATTCACTCTAAAACAGAAGATTGTTGTTTTTCGCAATATTTTTAGAAATTTGGGCTTTTTTAATAACATTAACACTTGCGCTGAAGCAACTTAAATGCTAATTTCTTGTCTCTCAGGATTAATTCTGGGTTTTATTTTGTTTATTTGATGAAAATGAACAACAATACACACCATGGAAACATTTTTGTTTGATTTGTGTCGAGTGAGATTTTCACCTAGAACCCAAAGGGGGGGGTATTGGCACTTTTCATGGAAAAATGTGAAAAATTAAATTTTCTAAAAATGAAATAAATGCCATCTAAACACCTTAAACATTCACTCTAAAACAGAAGATTGTTGTTTTTCGCAATATTTTTAGAAATTTGGGCTCTTTTAGTAACATTAACACTTTCGCTGAAGCAACTTTTATGCTCATTTCTTGTATTTCAAGGTTAAATCTGGGTTTTATTTTGTTCATTTGATGAAAATGAACAACAATACACACCTTGGATACATTTTTGTTTGATTTGTGTCGAGTGAGATTTTCACCTTGAACCCAAAGGGGGGGGTATTGGCACTTTTCATGGAAAAATGTGAAATATTAAATTTTCTAAAAATGAAATAAATGCCTTCTAAACACCTCAAACATTCAGTCTAAAACAGGAGATTGTTGTTTTTCGCAATATTTTTAGAAATTTGGGCTCTTTTAGTAACGTTAACACTTGGGCTGAAGCATCTTTTATGATCATTTATTGTCTTTCAGGATACATTCTGGGTTTTATTTTGTTTATTTGATGAAAATGAACAACAATAAACACCTTGGATACATTTTTGTTTGATTTGTGTCGAGTGAGATTTTCACCTAGAACCCAAAGGGTGGGGTATTGGCACTTTTCATGGAAAAATGTGAAAAATTAAATTTTCTAAAAATGAAATAAATGCCTTCTAAACACCTACAACATTCACTCTAAAACAGAAGATTGTTGTTTTTCGCAATATTTTTAGAAATTTGGGCTCTTTTAGTAACATTAACACTTTCGCTGAAGCAACTTTTATGCTCATTTCTTGTATTTCAAGGTTAATTCTGGGTTTGTTTTGTTTCTTTGATGAAAATGAACAACTATACACACCATGGAAACATTTTTGTTTGATTTGTTTCGAGTGAGATTTTCACCTAGAACCCAAAGGGTGGGGTATTGGCACTTTTCATGGAAAAATGTGAAAAATTAAATTTTCTAAAAATGAAATAAATGCCTTCTAAACACCTCAAACATTCATCCAAAAACATAAGATTGTTGTTTTTCGCAATATTTTTTGAAATTTGGGCTCTTTTAGTAATATTAACACCTGGGCTGAAGCATCTTTTATGATCATTAATTGTCTTTCAGGATTCATTCTGGGTTTTATTTTGTTTATTTGATGAAAATGAACAACAATACACACCTTGGATACATTTTTGTTTGATTTGTGTCGAGTGAGATTTTCACCTTGAACCCAAAGGGTGGGGTATTGGCACTTTTCATGGAAAAATGTGAAAAATTAAATTTTCTAAAAATGAAATAAATGCCTTCTTAACTACTCAAACATTCACTCTAAAACAGAAGATTGTTGTTTTTCGCAATATTTTTTGAAATTTGGGCTTTTTTAATAACATTAACACTTGCGCTGAAGAAACTTAAATGCTAATTTCTTGTCTTTCAGGATTAATTCTGGGTTTTATTTTGTTTATTTGATGAAAATGAACAACAACACACACCTTGGATACATTATTGTTTGATTTGTGTTGAGTGAGATTTTCACCTAGAACCCAAAGGGGCGGGGGGTTTTGGCACTTTTCATGGAAAAATGTGAAAAATTAAATTTTCTAAAAATGAAATAAATGCCTTCTAAACACCTCAAACATTCATCCTAAAACAGAAGATTGTTGTTTTTCGCAATATTTTTAGAAATTTGGGCTCTTTAATAACATTAACACTTTCGCTGAAGCAACTTTTATGCTCATTTCTTGTATTTCAAGGTGAATTCTGGGTTTTATTTTGTTTATTTGATGAAAATGAACAACAATACACACCTTGGATACATTATTGTTTGATTTGTGTTGAGTGAGATTTTCACCTAGAACCCAAAGGGGCGTGGGGTTTTGGCACTTTTCATGGAAAAATGTGAAAAATTAAATTTTCTAAAAATGAAATAAATGCCTTCTAAACACCTCAAACATTCATCCTAAAACAGAAGATTGTTGTTTTTCGCAATATTTTTAGAAATTTTGGCTCTTTTAGTAACATTAACACTTTCGCTGAAGCAACTTTTATGCTCATTTCTTGTATTTCAAGGTGAATTCTGGGTTTTATTTTGTTTATTTGATGAAAATGAACAACAATACACACCATGGAAACATTTTTGTTTGATTTGTGTCGAGTGAGATTTTCACCTAGAACCCAAAGGGGGGGTATTGGCACTTTTCATGGAAAAATGTAAAAAATTAAATTTTCTAAAAATGAAATAAATGACTTATTAACACCTTAAACATTCACTCTAAAACAGAAGATTGTTGTTTTTCGCAATATTTTTAGAAATTTGGGCTCTTTTAGTAACATTAACACTTTCGCTGAAGCAACTTTTATGCTTTTATGCTCATTTCTTGTATTTCAAGGTTAATTCTGGGTTTTATTTTGTTTATTTGATGAAAATGAACAACAACACACACCTTGGATACATTTTTGTTTGATTTGTGTCGTGTGAGATTTTCACCTAGAACCCAAATGTGGGGGTATTGGCACTCTTCATGGAAAAATGTGAAAAATTAAATTTTCTAAAAATGAAATAAATGCCTTATAAACACCTCAAACATTCACTCTAAAATAGAAGATTGTTGTTTTTCGCAATATTTTTAGAAATTTGGGCTCTTTTAGTAACATTAACACTTTCGCTGAAGCAACTTTTATGCTCATTTCTTGTATTTCAAGGTTAATTCTGGGTTTTATTTTGTTTATTTGATGAAAATGAACAACAATACACACCATGGAAACATTTTTGTTTGATTTGTTTCGAGTGAGATTTTCACCTAGAACCCAAAGGGTGGGGTATTGGCACTTTTCATGGAAAAATGTGAAAAATTAAATTTTCTAAAAATGAAATAAATGCCTTCTAAACACCTCAAACATTCATCCTAAAACAGAAGATTGTTGTTTTTCGCAATATTTTTAGAAATTTGGGCTCCTTTAGTAACATTAACACCTGGGCTGAAGCATCTTTTATGATCATTAATTGTCTTTCAGGATTCATTCTGGGTTTTATTTTGTTTATTTGATGAAAATGAACAACAATATACACCTTGGATACATTTTTGTTTGATTTGTGTCGAGTGAGATTTTCACCTAGAACCCAAAGGGTGGGGTATTGGCACTTTTCATGGAAAAATGGAAAAATTAAATTTTCTAAAAATGAAATAAATGCCTTCTAAACACCTTAAACATTCACTCTAAAACAGAAGATTGTTGTTTTTCGCAATATTTTTAGAAATTTGGGCTCTTTTAGTAACATTAACACTTTCGCTGAAGCAACTTTTATGCTCATTTCTTGTATTTCAAGGTTAATTCAGGGTTTTATTTTGTTTATTTGATGAAAATGAACAACAATACACACCTTGGATACATTTTTGTTTGATTTGTGTCGAGTGAGATTTTCACCTAGAACCCAAAGGGGGGGGGGGGTATTGGCACTTTTCATGGAAAAATGTGAAAAATTAAATTTTCTAAAAATGAAATAAATGCCTTCTAAACACCACAAACATTAACTCTAAAACAGAAGATTGTTTTTTTTCGCAATATTTTTAGAAATTTGGGCTCTTTTAGTAACATTAACACTTGCGCTGAAGCATCATTTATGCTCATTTCTTGTCTTTCAGGATTAATTCTGGGTTTTATTTTGTTTATTTGATGAAAATGAACAACAATACACACCTTGGATACATTTTTGTTTGATTTGTGTCGAGTGAGATTTTCACCTAGAACCCAAAGGGGGGGGTATTGGCACTTTTCATGGAAAAATGTGAAAAATTAAATTTTCTAAAAATGAAATAAATGCCTTCTAAACACCTCAAACATTCAGTCTAAAACAGAAGATTGTTGTTTTTCGCAATATTTTTAGAAATTTGGGCTCTTTTAGTAACATTAACACCTGGGCTGAAGCATCTTTTATGATCATTTATTGTCTTTCAGGATACATTCTGGGTTTTATTTTGTTTATTTGATGAAAATGAACAACAATAAACACCTTGGATACATTTTTGTTTGATTTGTGTCGAGTGAGATTTTCACCTAGAACCCAAAGGGTGGGGTATTGGCACTTTTCATGGAAAAATGTGAAAAATTAAATTTTCTAAAAATGAAATAAATGCCTTATAAACACCTCAAACATTCACTCTAAAATAGAAGATTGTTGTTTTTCGCAATATTTTTAGAAATTTGGGCTCTTTAAGTAACATTAACACTTTCGCTGAAGCAACTTTTATGCTCATTTCTTGTATTTCAAGGTTAATTCTGGGTTTTATTTTGTTTATTTGATGAAAATGAACAACAATACACACCATGGAAACATTTTTGTTTGATTTGTTTCGAGTGAGATTTTCACCTAGAACCCAAAGGGTGGGGTATTGGCACTTTTCATGGAAAAATGTGAAAAATTAAATTTTCTAAAAATGAAATAAATGCCTTCTAAACACCTCAAACATTCATCCTTAAACAGAAGATTGTTGTTTTTCGCAATATTTTTAGAAATTTAGGCTCTTTTAGTAACATTAACACCTGGGCTGAAGCATCTTTTATGATCATTAATTGTCTTTCAGGATTCATTCTGGGTTTTATTTTGTTTATTTGATGAAAATGAACAACAATACACACCTTGGATACATTTTTGTTTGATTTGTGTCGAGTGAGATTTTCACCTAGAACCCAAAGGGTGGGGTATTGGCACTTTTCATGGAAAAATGTGAAAAATTAAATTTTCTAAAAATGAAATAAATGCCTTATAAACACCTCAAACATTCACTCTAAAACAGAAGATTGTTGTTTTTCGCAATATTTTTAGAAATTTGGGCTTTTTTAATAACATTAACACTTGCGCTGAAGCAACTTAAATGCTAATTTCTTGTCTTTCAGGATTAATTCTGGGTTTTATTTTGTTTATTTGATGAAAATGAACAACAATACACACCATGGAAACATTTTTGTTTGATTTGTGTCGAGTGAGAATTTCACCTAGAACCCAAAGGGGGGGGTATTGGCACTTTTCATGGAAAAATGTGAAAAATTAAATTTTCTAAAAATGAAATAAATGCCTTCTAAACACCTACAACATTCACTCTAAAACAGAAGATTGTTGTTTTTCGCAATATTTTTAGAAATTTGGGCTCTTTTAGTAACATTAACACTTTCGCTGAAGCAACTTTTATTCTCATTTCTTGTATTTCAAGGTTAATTCTGGGTTTTATTTTGTTTATTTGATGAAAATGAACAACAACACACACCTTGGATACATTTTTGTTTGATTTGTGTCGAGTGAGATTTTCACCTAGAACCCAAAGGGGGGGTATTGGCACTTTTCATGGAAATATGTGAAAAATTAAATTTTCTAAAAATGAAATAAATGCCTTCTTCACTACTCAAACATTCACTCTAAAACAGAAGATTGTGGTTTTTCGCAATATTTTTAGAAATTTGGGCTTTTTTAATAACATTAACACTTGCGCTGAAGCAACTTAAATGCTAATTTCTTGTCTTTCAGGATTAATTCTGTGTTTTATTTTGTTTATTTGATGAAAATGAACAACAATACACACCATGGAAACATTTTTTTTTGATTTGTGTCGAGTGAGATTTTCACCTAGAACCCAAAGGGGGGGTATTGGCACTTTTCATGGAAAAATGTGAAAAATTAAATTTTCTAAAAATGAAATAAATGCCTTCTAAACACCTCAAACATTCAGTCTAAAACAGAAGATTGTTGTTTTTCGCAATATTTTTAGAAATTTGGGCTCTTTTAGTAACATTAACACCTGGGCTGAAGCATCTTTTATGATCATTTATTGTCTTTCAGGATACATTCTGGGTTTTATTTGGTTTATTTGATGAAAATGAACAACAAAAAACACCTTGGATACATTTTTGTTTGATTTGTGTCGAGTGAGATTTTCACCTAGAACCCAAAGGGTGGGGTCTTGGCACTTTTCATGGAAAAATGTGAAAAATTAAATTTTCTAAAAATGAAATAAATGCCTTATAAACACCTCAAACATTCACTCTAAAATAGAAGATTGTTGTTTTTCGCAATATTTTTAGAAATTTGGGCTCTTTTAGTAACATTAACACTTTCGCTGAAGCAACTTTTATGCTCATTTCTTGTATTTCAAGGTTAATTCTGGGTTTTATTTTGTTTATTTGATGAAAATGAACAACAATACACACCATGGAAACATTTTTGTTTGATTTGTTTCGAGTGAGATTTTCACCTAGAACCCAAAGGGTGGGGTATTGGCACTTTTCATGGAAAAATGTGAAAAATTAAATTTTCTAAAAATGAAATAAATGCCTTCTAAACACCTCAAACATTCATCCTTAAACAGAAGATTGTTGTTTTTCGCAATATTTTTAGAAATTTAGGCTCTTTTAGTAACATTAACACCTGGGCTGAAGCATATTTTATGATCATTAATTGTCTTTCAGGATTCATTCTGGGTTTTATTTTGTTTATTTGATGAAAATGAACAACAACACACACCTTGGATACATTTTTGTTTGATTTGTGTCGAGTGAGATTTTCACCTAGAACCCAAAGGGGGGGTATTGGCACTTTTCATGGAAATATGTGAAAAATTAAATTTTCTAAAAATGAAATAAATGCCTTCTTAACTACTCAAACATTCACTCTAAAACAGAAGATTGTGGTTTTTCGCAATATTTTTAGAAATTTGGGCTTTTTTAATAACATTAACACTTGCGCTGAAGCAACTTAAATGCTAATTTCTTGTCTTTCAGGATTAATTCTGGGTTTTATTTTGTTTATTTGATGAAAATGAACAACAATACACACCATGGAAACATTTTTGTTTGATTTGTGTCGAGTGAGATTTTCACCTAGAACCCAAAGGGGGGGGTATTGGCACTTTTCATGGAAAAATGTAAAAAATTAAATTTTCTAAAAATGAAATAAATGACTTATTAACACCTTAAACATTCACTCTAAAACAGAAGATTGTTGTTTTTCGCAATATTTTTAGATATGTGGGCTCTTTTAGTAACATTAACACTTTCGCTGAAGCAACTTTTATGCTCATTTCTTGTATTTCAAGGTATGTTGCGCTTGTCGCGACAGCGTGTCCTATTTTCTGACTCAACTTCGGACGAGGGCTCTGCCCAGGTTTTGCGTGTCGTGACTGCGTCCGCCCTGCCATACCCCCTTCCTGACGGACGCGCGTTGGTGTACTGAGGGTCTAGCCATCCATAAATTGCGTATAACTTTGTAAATGGTGCATTTCAATTGTATTTTGTATAATAAACGATTGTTTGGGTAAGACTCGGTGTAGTAATTCTGACTTTCCCCGATACCCTTTGTGTCGCATCATTAAGGAACGCCCCTTGCGACATATTGGTGTCAGGTGTGTGGGTCACGGTTGGACTAGTGATTTATTCAGTGAATGCGATAGTTATCATAGATTTTCATGTTCCCGTGTACCTTTTTAAATCGGAAAATTAGAACATTCGTAGCAGCGAGCAAAAGTTAAAAAAGGGCTATGTAGTCGAGGTGGTGCCATTTCGGGAGGAAGTTCAGGCACCCCTCAGTAACTGGGTAGACGCTGAGGACGAAAACTTCTGGCCAGACCCTTCCGCGATGAAAAGACTTGTCGCGAGTCAATGTTAGTGAAGTCCCGTCCGAGGCGATGGAGCCTCATGAGGGGAGAGTTTGCATGGCAACACCCGAGAGTCTGGTGAGGAGGACCGGGACGATCCATTGGAAGATTGGTGGCTTTCCCCCGAAGGAGGACCCCCGGAGGAAAGGCCATCTCTCATCCCCGCACGACATCTCAACCAGCCAGAGGTTGTGGGGTTGGTGAACCGGCACGAAGAGCACCGATTCCGTTGCTGGTGGGAGGCAACCATGCGGGAATTTGAGGAATCCTGGGCATCCACTTCGCATGGACTCTCCTCACAGGGATGCAGACCGAACTCAATCGAGAACTCGTTAATTCCCCAGTCTCCTCATTGTGTTCCCCTACAGTGTAGACTCCCCTCTACCCTTGAAGAGGCCAACGTTGTCCCTAAAGGACGGAAAAGACATAACAAGGCCAGACGATTTCTATATCGACGTCGCCAGGCTCTAAGAGTGCAAGCTTCCCAAGCCCTCACGCCGAAATAAGTGTTTCTATGTTTGAGATTATTAAGTGTTTGTGCATTAGGTTTAAGTGTTTTTATGTTTGAGATTATTAAGTGTTTGTGCATTAGGTTTAAGTGTTTCTATGTTTAAGATTATTAAGTGTACCCTGTGTTAAGTGTAGCAAAAAGTGATTCATTAAGTGATCTTGCTATGTTTGCCCTTAAACCAGCATTGGACCAACGGTTGATTGTTAATACAATTAATTTTGGACTCAGAAACAAAAACTCTCTGTGTAAAGAACTTCGTAGTCATTTGAGGTTTCCACCGACTCCCGGTTTGGGATAAAGGAGTTGGGTGATGATTGTGTTTTTCCGCCAGTAACAGAGGATAGTTTTGTTGTCCCCCGGTGCGACGAAGTTATTGGCGATGTCTTTAAGGTTTCCACCGACTCCCGGTTTGGGATAAAGGAGTTGGGTGATGATTGTGGTTTTCCGCCAGTAACAGAGGATCGATTTGTTGTCCCCCGGTGCGACGAAGTTATTGGCGATGTCTTTAAGGTTTCCACCGACTCCCGGTTTGGGATAAAGGAGTTGGGTGATGATTGTGGTTTTCCGCCAGTAACAGAGGATAGATTTGTTGTCCCCCGGTGCGACGAAGTTATTGGCGATGTCTTTAAGGTTTCCACCGACTCCCGGTTTGGGATAAAGGAGTTGGGTGATGATTGTGGTTTTCCGCCAGTAACAGAGGATAGTTTTGTTGCCCCCTTGTGCGATGGCAAAGTTCGCGAAATTCAGACCGGCGCTAGTAATGGGATTGGCCGATCGAGCAAAATTATATTAGAGGAATCCATTAGAGTACCGCCGTTATCCGTTGTGCTGTCAAAGGTAAAGAGTCAGATGGCTGAAGGCGAAGAGGTGTGAGTCGTTGAAAGCGAGAGAGATTTATTTATTCTGCCGAGTATTGCTTCGGTGTCACCTGAAGGCACCGTCCCCATATTACCTTGTAACATTCGTAGCAGCGAGCAAAAGTTAAAAAAGGGCTATGTAGTCGAGGTGGTGCCATTTCGGGAGGAAGTTCAGGCACCCCTCAGTAACTGGGTAGACGCTGAGGACGAAAACTTCTGGCCAGACCCTTCCGCGATGAAAAGACTTGTCGCGAGTCAATGTTAGTGAAGTCCCGTCCGAGGCGATGGAGCCTCATGAGGGGAGAGTTTGCATGGCAACACCCGAGAGTCTGGTGAGGAGGACCGGGACGATCCATTGGAAGATTGGTGGCTTTCCCCCGAAGGAGGACCCCCGGAGGAAAGGCCATCTCTCATCCCCGCACGACATCTCAACCAGCCAGAGGTTGTGGGGTTGGTGAACCGGCACGAAGAGCACCGATTCCGTTGCTGGTGGGATGCAACCATGCGGGAATTTGAGGAATCCTGGGCATCCACTTCGCATGGACTCTCCTCACAGGGATGCAGACCGAACTCAATCGAGAACTCGTTAATTCCCCAGTCTCCTCATTGTGTTCCCCTACAGTGTAGACTCCCCTCTACCCTTGAAGAGGCCAACGTTGTCCCTAAAGGACGGAAAAGACATAACAAGGCCAGACGATTTCTATATCGACGTCGCCAGGCTCTAAGAGTGCAAGCTTCCCAAGCCCTCACGCCGAAATAAGTGTTTCTATGTTTGAGATTATTAAGTGTTTGTGCATTAGGTTTAAGTGTTTCTATGTTTGAGATTATTAAGTGTTTGTGCATTAGGTTTAAGTGTTTCTATGTTTAAGATTATTAAGTGTACCCTGTGTTAAGTGTAGCAAAAAGTGATTCATTAAGTGATCTTGCTATGTTTGCCCTTAAACCAGCATTGGACCAACGGTTGATTGTTAATACAATTAATTTTGGACTCAGAATCAAAAACTCTCTGTGTAAAGAACTCCGTAGTCGTTTTGGATTCCAAAGAACGTGGTTATAAAATGTGGATTTTCTGTGTTAATTCTAAGTAAACGGTGAATATTTTAAGGCAAATACATCCGTATAAATAGAAGATTGGGGTTACATTTTCTGGCAGGTAAAAGATGCGCGAGTCAAATATATCTAAAAGAAGATTGCTCAATTGGCCGGTGATAAGGATTGGCCACTGCTGTACTGCAGACCGAAGAACTTCTCACTCTGTAACAAATTAGTTTTGTCCCTCTCTCCCGGCATTCTTCCCAGCTATCCCATGAAGCCAGATGACTCAGTACTATGGTGATGCTAGCCGAGTATGGGGTGTTAACACCTTCTATCCCTGCTCCCGGTCTCCTAAAAAGGCAACCCAGGGAGCGGAGCGAATGAATACACCAGGCTTGGTCTTTACGGGCGTCTGAGGAGGTGATGTTTTACCCCTTTACAAGGTGGCTCACGTTAAAATAGCGCGGCATTCTGGAAGGATTGCCCTGCTAGTCATTTTACTCATGCAACAAAGGAGTCAGAAAAATACGATTTTTGAGGCTCACCCCTTTCCGGCCCCATCAGTAGATGGTGATCAAAATATTTAATTGACCACAGATTCACTTTACCTGGCGGTGAGTGATTTCAAAATGCAATTTGTAAAAATTGCTCAGAGCTGTGGTGTGCACATAATTAAGGCCCCCTATGCAATTCACAGTTAGAGTGAGAAGCTCGGACGTTGGTATGACAGCAGGTTTTGAGAATGAATGGTCATGGGAGTTTTACCTTACCTCCCAGATGCTCAGCTGATGATGGCTTCCAATACCTGCCAGGAATAGTCAGCCGAAACCAGAAAGATAATATTCTTAACATGGTGAATGTGTCCAATGCTCCACTGTTCTCAAATTTGTATTGTGTCGTAAAAAATTGTTGTTTTCAAGGGAAAAACTGATTGTGAAAAACTTTTCCTGCTTACCTTGCTGTTGAAAATTTTCGGGTTATGTTCAAGTGCTCTATAATAAGTTTTGTATTTTTAATTTGTGTATGTTGTTTTCCTGGAATGGTTAGACCCTTGATTTTATTTGCTACCGGGGTAATGTCGCAAGTATGCGACATGGTTCTCCCTTCCTGGCTCCTCCGACTACCCACCCCAAGCAATCAACGACGCACTGTTGCAGGTGTACAACAATAGTATTCCTCCCTGGTTTTCCCCAAAACTCCCAAGCAACCAACGACAATGTTTCCAAGCGATCAACAACAATAGTATTCCTCCCCAGGGTTTTTCCCCAAAACTCCCACGTGACCAACAACAATGCTCCTAAGTTGGGTATAAAAGCCCTGATCGCGGGGCGAAAAGCAGTCAGTGGTTATCTGGCGGTGACCGGTAGGGCACGAAGCTTCGGCAGTGTTGCGCTTGTCGCGACAGCGTGTCCTATTCTTGACTCATCTTGGACGAGGGCTCCGCCCAGGTTACGTTCGTCGTGACCGCGTCCAACCTGCCTACACCCTTTCCCAGGTAAGGGTCAGTTGGTTATCTGGTGGTGACCGGTAGGGCACGATGCTTCGGCTATGTTGCGCTTGTCGCGACAGCGTGTCCTATTTTCTGACTCAACTTCGGACGAGGGCTCTGCCCAGGTTTTGCGTGTCGTGACTGCGTCCGCCCTGCCATACCCCCTTCCTGACGGACGCGCGTTGGTGTACTGAGGGTCTAGCCATCCATAAATTGCGTATAACTTTGTAAATGGTGCATTTCAATTGTATTTTGTATAATAAACGATTGTTTGGGTAAGACTCGGTGTAGTAATTCTGACTTTCCCCGATACCCTTTGTGTCGCATCATTAAGGAACGCCCCTTGCGACATATTGGTGTCAGGTGTGGGGTCACGGTTGGACTAGTGATTTATTCAGTGAATGCGATAGTTATCATAGATTTTCATGTTCCCGTGTACCTTTTTAAATCGGAAAATTAGCCCAACCAGCGCCCACCATGGGTATCGGATAAACTCGGAGTATGAAAAAATAAATTAATTAAGCACCCTCAAAATTTTAACGTAATTAGCATTGGATTAAATTTCGCGATGGATGGCCTTAACCCTCATAGACTTGGTTACTATAACCCTTTTCTCGATTATTAAGGAACGCCCCTCGCGACAACACTTTCGCTGAAGCAACTTTTATTCTCATTTCTTGTATTTCAAGGTTAATTCTGGGTTTTATTTTGTTTATTTGATGAAAATGAACAACAACACACACCTTGGATACATTTTTGTTTGATTTGTGTCGAGTGAGATTTTCACCTAGAACCCAAAGGGGGGGTATTGGCACTTTTCATGGAAATATGTGAAAAATTAAATTTTCTAAAAATGAAATAAATGCCTTCTTAACTACTCAAACATTCACTCTAAAACAGAAGATTGTGGTTTTTCGCAATATTTTTAGAAATTTGGGCTTTTTTAATAACATTAACACTTGCGCTGAAGCAACTTAAATGCTAATTTCTTGTCTTTCAGGATTAATTCTGGGTTTTATTTTGTTTATTTGATGAAAATGAACAACAATACACACCATGGAAACATTTTTGTTTGATTTGTGTCGAGTGAGATTTTCACCTAGAACCCAAAGGGGGGGGTATTGGCACTTTTCATGGAAAAATGTAAAAAATTAAATTTTCTAAAAATGAAATAAATGACTTATTAACACCTTAAACATTCACTCTAAAACAGAAGATTGTTGTTTTTCGCAATATTTTTAGAAATTTGGGCTCTTTTAGTAACATTAACACTTTCGCTGAAGCAACTTTTATGCTCATTTCTTGTATTTCAAGGTTAATTCTGGGTTTTATTTTGTTTATTTGATGAAAATGAACAACAACACACACCTTGGATACATTTTTGTTTGATTTGTGTCGAGTGAGATTTTCACCTAGAACCCAAATGTGGGGGTATTGGCACTCTTCATGGAAAAATGTGAAAAATAAAATTTTCTAAAAATGACATAAATGCCTTCTAAACACCTCAAACATTCACTCTCAAACAGAAGATTGTTGTTTTTCGCAATATTTTTAGAAATTTGGGCTCTTTTAGTAACATTAACACCTGGGCTGAAGCATCTTTTATGATAATTTATTGTCTTCCAGGATTAATTCTGGGTTTAATTTTGTTTATTTGATGAAAATGAACAACAACACACCATGGAAACATTTTTGTTTGATTTGTATCGAGTGAGATTTTCACCTAGAACCCAAAGGGTGGGGTATTGGCACTTTTCATGGAAAAATGGAAAAATTAAATTTTCTAAAAATGAAATAAATGCCTTCTAAACACCTCAAACATTCACTCTAAAACAGAAGATTGTTGTTTTTCGCAATATTTTTAGAAATTTGGGCTCTTTTAGTAACATTAACACTTTCGCTGAAGCAACTTTTATGCTCATTTCTTGTATTTCAAGGTTAATTGTGGGTTTTATTTTGTTTATTTGATGAAAATGAACAACAATACACACCATGGAAACATTTTTGTTTGATTTGTTTCGAGTGAGATTTTCACCTAGAACCCAAAGGGTGGGGTATTGGCACTTTTCATGGAAAAATGTGAAAAATTAAATTTTCTAAAAATGAAATAAATGCCTTCTAAACACCTCAAACATTCATCCTAAAACAGAAGATTGTTGTTTTTCGCAATATTTTTAGAAATTTGGGCTCTTTTAGTAACATTAACACCTGGGCTGAAGCATCTTTTATGATCATTTATTTTCTTTCAGGATACATTCTGGGTTTTATTTTGTTTATTTGATGAAAATGAACAACAAAAAACACCTTGGATACATTTTTGTTTGATTTGTGTCGAGTGAGATTTTCACCTAGAACCCAAAGGGTGGGGTATTGGCACTTTTCATGGAAAAATGTGAAAAATTAAATTTTCTAAAAATGAAATAAATTCCTTATAAACACCTCAAACATTCACTCTAAAACAGAAGATTGTTGTTTTTCGCAATATTTTTAGAAATTTGGGCTCTTTTAGTAACATTAACACTTTCGCTGAAGCAACTTTTATGCTCATTTCTTGTATTTCAAGGTTAATTCTGGGTTTTATTTTGTTTATTTGATGAAAATGAACAACAATACACACCATGGAAACATTTTTGTTTGATTTGTTTCGAGTGAGATTTCCACCTAGAACCCAAAGGGTGGGGTATTGGCACTTTTCATGGAAAAATGTGAAAAATTAAATTTTCTAAAAATGAAATAAATGCCTTCTAAACACCTCAAACATTCATCCTAAAACAGAAGATTGTTGTTTTTCGCAATATTTTTAGAAATTTGGGCTCTTTTAGTAACATTAACACCTGGGCTGAAGCATCTTTTATGATCATTAATTGTCTTTCAGGATTCATTCTGGGTTTTATTTTGTTTATTTGATGAAAATGAGCAACAATACACACCTTGGATACATTTTTGTTTGATTTGTGTCGAGTGAGATTTTCACCTAGAACCCAAAGGGTGGGGTATCGGCACTTTTCATGGAAAAATGTGAAAAATTAAATTTTCTAAAAATGAAATAAATGCCTTCTAAACACCTCAAACATTCACTCTAAAACAGAAGATTGTTGTTTTTCGCAATATTTTTAGAAATTTGGGCTCTTTTAGTAACATTAACACTTGCGCTGAAGCATCTTTTATGTTCATTTATTGTCTTTCAGGATTCATTCTGGGTTTTATTTTGTTTATTTGATGAAAATGAACAACAATACACACCATGGAAACATTTTTGATTGATTTGGGTTGAGTGAGATTTTCACCTAGAACCCAAAGGGGGGGGTATAGGCACTATTCATGGAAAAATGTGAAAAATTAAATTTTCTAAAAATGAAATAAATGCCTTCTAAACACCTCAAACATTCACTCTAAAACAGAAGATTGTTGTTTTTCGCAATATTTTTAGAAATTTGGGCTCGTTTAGTAACATTAACACCTGGGCTGAAGCATCTTTTATGATCATTTATTGTCTTTCAGGATACATTCTGGGTTTTATTTTGTTTATTTGATGAAAATGATCAACAATACACACCATGGAAAAATTTTTGATTGATTTGTGTCGAGTGAGATTTTCACCTAGAACCCAAAGGGGGGGTATTGGCACTATTCATGGAAAAATGTGAAAAATTAAATTTTCTAAAAATGAAATAAATGCCTTCTAAACACCTCAAACATTCACTCTAAAACAGAAGATTGTTGTTTTTCGCAATATTTTTGAAATTTGGGCTTTTTTAGTAATATTAACACTTTCGCTAAAGCAACTTTTATGCTCATTTCTTGTATTTCAAGGTTAATTCTGGGTTTTATTTTGTTTATTTGATGAAAATGAACAACAATACACACCATGGAAACATTTTTGTTTGATTTGTCCCGAGTGAGATTTTCACCTAGAACCCAAAGGGGGGGGTATTGGCACTTTTCATGGAAAAATGTAAAAAATTAAATTTTCTAAAAATGAAATAAATGCCTTCTAAACACCTCAAACATTCACTCTAAAACAGAAGATTGTTGTTTTTCGCAATATTTTTAGAAATTTGGGCTCTTTTAGTAACATTAACACCTGGGCTGAAGCATCTTTTATGATCATTAATTGTCTTTCAGGATTCATTCTGGGTTTTGTTTTGTTTATTTGATGAAAATGAACAACAATACACAATTTGGATACATTTTTGTTTGATTTGTGTCGAGTGAGATTTTCACCTAGAACCCAATGGGTATTGGCACTTTTCATGGAAAAATGTAAAAAATTAAATTTTCTAAAAATGAAATAAATGCCTTCTAAACACCTCAAACATTTATCCTAAAACAGAAGATTGTTGTTTTTCGTAATATTTTTAGAAATTTGGGCTCTTTTAGTAACATTAACACCCGGGCTGAAGCATCTTTTATGATCATTTATTGTCTTTAAGGATTCATTCTGGGTTTTATTTTTTTTATTTGATGAAAATGAACAACAATACACACCTTGGATACATTTTTGTTTGATTTGTGTCGAGTGAGATTTTCACCTAGAACCAAAAGGGGGGGGTTTTGGCACTTTTCATGGAAAAATTTGAAAAATTAAATTTTCTAAAAATGAAATAAATGCCTTCTAAACACCTATAACATTCACTCTAAAACAGAAGATTGTTTTTTTTCGCAATATTTTTAGAAATTTGGCCTCTTTTAGTAACATTAACACTTGCGCTGAAGCAACTTTTATGCTCATTTCTTGTCTTCCAGGATTAATTCTGGGTTTAATTTTGTTTATTTGATGAAAATGAACAACAATACACACCATGGAAACATTTTTGTTTGATTTGTGTCGAGTGAGATTTTCACCAAGAACCCAAAGGGGGGGGTATTGGCATTTTTCATGGAAAAATGTGAAAAATTAAATTTTCTAAAAATGAAATAAATGCCTTCGAAACACCTTAAACATTCACTCTAAAACAGAAGATTGTTGTTTTTCGCAATATTTTTAGAAATTTGGGCTCTTTTAGTAACATAAACACTTTCGCTGAAGCAACTTTTATGCTCATTTCTTGTATTTCAAGGTTAATTCTGGGTTTTATTTTGTTTATTTAATGAAAATGAACAACAACACACACCTTGGATACATTTTTGTTTGATTTGTGTCGAGTGAGATTTTCACCTAGAACCCAAATGTGGGGGTATTGGCACTCTTCATGGAAAAATGTGAAAAAGAAAATTTTCTAAAAATGACATAAATGCCTTCTAAACACCTCAAACATTCACTCTCAAACAGAAGATTGTTTTTTTCGCAATATTTTTAGAAATTTGGGCTCTTTTAGTAAAATTTATACCTGGGCTGAAGCATCTTTTATGATAATTTATTGTTTTCTAGGATTAATTCTGGGTTTAATTTTGTTTATTTGATGAAAATGAACAACAACACACACCTTGGATACATTTTTGTTTGATTTGTGTCGAGTGAGATTTTCACCTAGAACCCAAATGTAGGGGTATTGGCACTCTTCATGGAAAAATGTGAAAAATTAAATTTTCTAAAAATGAAATAAATGCCTTCTAAACACCTTAAACATTCACTCTAAAACAGAAGATTGTTTTTTTCGCAATATTTTTAGAAATTTGGCCTCTTTTAGTAACATTAACACTTGCGCTGAAGCAACTTTTATGCTCATTTCTTGTATTTCAAGGTTAATTCTGGGTTTTATTTTGTTTATTTGATGAAAATGAACAACAACACACACCTTGGATACATTTTTGTATGATTTGTGTCGAGTGAGATTTTCACCTAGAACCCAAATGTGGGGGTATTGGCACTCTTCATGGAAAAATGTGAAAAATAAAATTTTCTAAAAATGACATAAATGCCTTCTAAACACCTCAAACATTCACTCTCAAACAGAAGATTGTTGTTTTTCGCAATATTTTTAGAAATTTGGGCTCTTTTAGTAACATTAACACCTGGGCTGAAGCATCTTTTTATGCTCATTTCTTGTCTTTCAGGATTTATTCTGGGTTTTATTTTGTTTATTTGATGAAAATGAACAAAAATACACACCATGGAAGCATTTTTGTTTGATTTGTGTCGAGTGAGATTTTCACCTAGAACCCAAAGGGGGGGGTATTGGCACTTTTCATGGAAAAATGTGAAAAATTAAATTTTCTAAAAATGAAATAAATGCCATCTAAACACCTCAAACATTCAGTCTAAAACAGGAGATTGTTGTTTTTCGCAATATTTTTAGAAATTTGGGCTCTTTTAGTAACGTTAACACCTGGGCTGAAGCATCTTTTATAATCATTTATTGTCTTTCAGGATACATTCTGGGTTTTATTTTGTTTATTTGATGAAAATGAACAACAATAAACACCTTGGATACATTTTTGTTTGATTTGTGTCGAGTGAGATTTTCACCTAGAACCCAAAGGGTGGGGTATTGGCACTTTTCATGGAAAAATGTGAAAAATTAAATTTTCTAAAAATGAAATAAATGCCTTATAAACACCTCAAACATTCACTCTAAAACAGAAGATTGTTGTTTTTCGCAATATTTTTAGAAATTTGGGCTCTTTTAGTAACATTAACACTTTCGCTGAAGCAACTTTTATGCTCATTTCTTGTATTTCAAGGTTAATTCTGGGTTTAATTTTGTTTATTTGATGAAAATGAACAACAATACACACCATGGAAACATTTTTGTTTGATTTGTTTCGAGTGAGATTTTCACCTAGAACCCAAAGGGTGGGGTATTGGCACTTTTCATGGAAAAATGTGAAATATTAAATTTTCTAAAAATGAAATAAATGCCTTCTAAACACCTCAAACATTCAGTCTAAAACAGAAGATTGTTGTTTTTCGCAATATTTTTAGAAATTTGGGCTCCTTTAGTAACATTAACACTTTCGCTGAAGCAACTTTTATGCTCATTTCTTGTATTTCAAGGTTAATTGTGGGTTTTATTTCGTTTATTTGATGAAAATGAACAACAATACACACCATGGAAACATTTTTGTTTGATTTGTTTCGAGTGAGATTTTCACCTAGAATCCAAAGGGTGGGGTATTGGCACTTTTCATGGAAAAATGTGAAAAATTAAATTTTCTAAAAATGAAATAAATGCCTTCTAAACACCTCAAACATTCATCCTAAAACAGAAGATTGTTGTTTTTCGCAATATTTTTAGAAATTTGGGCTCTTTTAATAACATTAACACCTGGGCTGAAGTATCTTTTAATGATCATTTATTGTGTTTCAGAATTCATTCTGGGTTAAATTTTGTTTATTTGATGAAAATGAACAACAATACACACCTTGGATACATTTTTGTTTGATTTGTGTCGAGTGAGATTTTCACCTAGAACCCAAAGGGGGGGGTATTGGCACTTTTCATGGAAAAATGTGAAAAATTAAATTTTCTAAAAATGAAATAAATGCCTTCTAAACACCTACAACATTCACTCTAAAACAGAAGATTGTTGTTTTTCGCAATATTTTTAGAAATTTGGGCTCTTTTAGTAACATTAACACTTTCGCTGAAGCAACTTTTATTCTCATTTCTTGTATTTCAAGGTTAATTCTGGGTTTTATTTTGTTTATTTGATGAAAATGAACAACAACACACACCTTGGATACATTTTTGTTTGATTTGTGTCGAGTGAGATTTTCACCTAGAACCCAAAGGGGGGGGTATTGGCACTTTTTATGGAAAAATGTAAAAAATTAAATTTTCTAAAAATGAAATAAATGACTTATTAACACCTTAAACATTCACTCTAAAACAGAAGATTGTTGTTTTTCGCAATATTTTTAGAAATTTGGGCTCTTTTAGTAACATTAACACTTTCGCTTAAGCAACTTTTATGCTCATTTCTTGTATTTCAAGGTTAATTCTGGGTTTTATTTTGTTTATTTGATGAAAATGAACAACAACACACACCTTGGATACATTTTTGTTTGATTTGTGTCGAGTGAGATTTTCAACTAGAACCCAAATGTGGGGGTATTGGCACTCTTCATGGAAAAATGTGAAAAATAAAATTTTCTAAAAATGACATAAATGCCTTCTAAACACCTCAAACATTCACTCTCAAACAGAAGATTGTTGTTTTTCGCAATATTTTTAGAAATTTGGGCTCTTTTAGTAACATTAACACCTGGGCTGAAGCATCTTTGATGATCATTAATTGTCTTTCAGGATTCATTCTGGGTTTTATTTTGTTTATTTGATGAAAATGAACATCAATACACACCTTGGATACATTTTTGTTTGAAATGTGTCGAGTGAGATTTTCACCTAGAACCCAAAGGGGGGGTATTGGCACTTTTCATGGAAAAATGTGAAAAATTAAATTTTCTAAAAATGAAATAAATGCCTTCTAAACTACTCAAACATTCACTCTAAAACAGAAGATTGTTGTTTTTCGCAATATTTTTAGAAATTTGGGCTCTTTTAATAACATTAACACTTGCGCTGAAGCAACTTAAATGCTAATTTCTTGTCTTTCAGGATTAATTCTGGGTTTTATTTTTTTATTTGATGAAAATGAACAACAATACACACCTTGGATACATTTTTGTTTGATATGTGTCGAGTGAGATTTTCACCTAGAACCCAAAGGGGGGGTATTGGCACTTTTCATGGAAAAATGTGAAAAATTAAATTTTCTAAAAATGAAATAAATGCCTTCTAAACACCTCAAACATTCAGTCTAAAACAGAAGATTGTTGTTTTTCGCAATATTTTTAGAAATTTGGGCTCTTTTAGTAACATTAACACCTGGGCTGAAGCATCTTTTATGATCATTTATTGTCTTTCAGGATACTTTCTGGGTTTTATTTTGTTTATTTGATGAAAATGAACAACAATAAACACCTTGGATACATTTTTGTTTGATTTGTGTCGAGTGAGATTTTCACCTAGAACCCAAAGGGTGGGGTATTGGTACTTTTCATGGAAAAATGTGAAAAATTAAATTTTCTAAAAATGAAATAAATGCCTTATAAACACCTATCACATTCACTCTAAAACCGAAGATTGTTGTTTTTCGCAATATTTTTAGAAATTTGGGCTCTTTTAGTAACATTAACACTTTCGCTGAAGCAACTTTTATGCTCATTTCTTGTATTTCAAGGTTAATTCTGGGTTTTATTTTGTTTATTTGATGAAAATGAACAACAATACACACTATGGAAACATTTTTGTTTGATTTGTTTCGAGTGAGATTTTCACCTAGAACCCAAAGGGTGGGGTATTGGCACTTTTCATGAAAAAATGTGAAAAATTAAATTTTCTAAAAATGAAATAAAGGCCTTCTAAACACCTCAAACATTCATCCTAAAACAGAAGATTGTTGTTTTTCGCAATATTTTTAGAAATTTAGGCTATTTTAGTAACATTAACACCTGGGCTGAAGCATCTTTTATGATCATTAATTGTCTTTCAGGATTCATTCTGGGTTTTATTTTGTTTATTTGATGAAAATGAGCAACAATACACACCTTGGATACATTTTTGTTTGATTTGTGTCGAGTGAGATTTTCACCTAGAACCCAAAGGGTGGGGTATTGGCACTTTTCATGGAAAAATGTGAAAAAAATAATTTTCTAAAAATGAAATAAATGCCTTATAAACACCTCAAACATTCACTCTAAAACAGAAGATTGTTGTTTTTCGCAATATTTTTAGAAATTTGGGCTTTTTTAATAACATTAACACTTGCGCTGAAGCAACTTAAATGCTAATTTCTTGTCTTTCAGGATTAATTCTGGGTTTTATTTTGTTTATTTGATGAAAATGAACAACAATACACACCATGGAAACATTTTTGTTTGATTTGTGTCGAGTGAGATTTTCACCTAGAACCCAAAGTGGGGGGTATTGGCACTTTTCATGGAAAAATGTGAAAAATTAAATTTTCTAAAAATGAAATAAATGCCTTCTAAACACCTTAAACATTCACTCTAAAACAGAAGATTGTTGTTTTTCGCAATATTTTTAGAAATTTGGGCTCTTTTAGTAACATTAACACTTTCGCTGAAGCAACTTTTATGCTCATTTCTTGTATTTCAAGGTTAAATCTGGGTTTTATTTTGTTCATTTGATGAAAATGAACAACAATACACACCTTGGATACATTTTTGTTTGATTTGTGTCGAGTGAGATTTTCACCTTGAACCCAAAGGGGGGGGTATTGGCACTTTTCATGGAAAAATGTGAAATATTAAATTTTCTAAAAATGAAATAAATGCCTTCTAAACACCTCAAACATTCAGTCTAAAACAGGAGTTTGTTGTTTTTCGCAATATTTTTAGAAATTTGGGCTCTTTTAGTAACGTTAACACTTGGGCTGAAGCATCTTTTATGATCATTTATTGTCTTTCAGGATACATTCTGGGTTTTATTTTGTTTATTTGATGAAAATGAACAACAATAAACACCTTGGATACATTTTTGTTTGATTTGTGTCGAGTGAGATTTTCACCTAGAACCCAAAGGGTGGGGTATTGGCACTTTTCATGGAAAAATGTGAAAAATTAAATTTTCTAAAAATGAAATAAATGCCTTCTAAACACCTACAACATTCACTCTAAAACAGAAGATTGTTGTTTTTCGCAATATTTTTAGAAATTTGGGCTCTTTTAGTAACATTAACACTTTCGCTGAAGCAACTTTTATGCTCATTTCTTGTATTTCAAGGTTAATTCTGGGTTTTATTTTGTTTATTTGATGAAAATGAACAACTATACACACCATGGAAACATTTTTGTTTGATTTGTATCGAGTGAGATTTTCACCTAGAACCCAAAGGGTGGGGTATTGGCACTTTTCATGGAAAAATGGAAAAATTAAATTTTCTAAAAATGAAATAAATGCCTTCTAAACACCTTAAACATTCACTCTAAAACAGAAGATTGTTGTTTTTCGCAATATTTTTAGAAATTAGGGCTCTTTTAGTAATATTAACACCTGGGCTGAAGCATCTTTTATGATCATTAATTGTCTTTCAGGATTCATTCTGGGTTTTATTTTGTTTATTTGATGAAAATGAACAACAATACACACCTTGGATACATTTTTGTTTGATTTGTGTCGAGTGAGATTTTCACCTTGAACCCAAAGGGTGGGGTATTGGCACTTTTCATGGAAAAATGTGAAAAATTAAATTTTCTAAAAATGAAATAAATGCCTTCTTAACTACTCAAACATTCACTCTAAAACAGAAGATTGTTGTTTTTCGAATAATTTTTAGAAATTTGGGCTTTTTTAATAACATTAACACTTGCGCTGAAGAAACTTAAATGCTAATTTCTTGTCTTTCAGGATTAATTCTGGGTTTTATTTTGTTTATTTGATGAAAATGAACAACAATACACACCTTGGATACATTTTTGTTTGATTTGTGTCGAGTGAGATTTTCACCTAGAACCCAAATGTGGGGGTATTGGCACTCTTCATGGAAAAATGTGAAAAATAAAATTTTCTAAAAATGACATAAATGCCTTCTAAACACCTCAAACATTCACTCTCAAACAGAAGATTGTTGTTTTTCGCAATATTTTTAGAAATTTGGGCTCTTTAATAACATTAACACTTTCGCTGAAGCAACTTTTATGCTCATTTCTTGTATTTCAAGGTGAATTCTGGGTTTTATTTTGTTTATTTGATGAAAATGAACAACAATACACACCTTGGATACATTATTGTTTGATTTGTGTTGAGTGAGATTTTCACCTAGAACCCAAAGGGGCGGGGGGTTTTGGCACTTTTCATGGAAAAATGTGAAAAATTAAATTTTCTAAAATGAAATAAATGCCTTCTAAACACCTCAAACATTCATCCTAAAACAGAAGATTGTTGTTTTTCGCAATATTTTTAGAAATTTGGGCTCTTTTAGTAACATTAACACTTTCGCTGAAGCAACTTTTATGCTTTTTTCTTGTATTTCAATGTGAATTCTGGGTTTTATTTTGTTTATTTGATGAAAATGAACAACAATACACACCTTGGATACATTTTTGTTTGATTTGTGTCGAGTGAGATTTTCACCTAGAACCCAAATGTGGGGGTATTGGCACTCTTCATGGAAAAATGTGAAAAATAAAATTTTCTAAAAATGACATAAATGCCTTCTAAACACCTCAAACATTCACTCTCAAACAGAAGATTGTTGTTTTTCGCAATATTTTTAGAAATTTGGGCTCTTTTAGTAACATTAACACCTGGGCTGAAGCATCTTTTATGATAATTTATTGTCTTCCAGGATTAATTCTGGGTTTAATTTTGTTTATTTGATGAAAATGAACAACAATACACACCATGGAAACATTTTTGTTTGATTTGTATCGAGTGAGATTTTCACCTAGAACCCAAAGGGTGGGGTATTGGCACTTTTCATGGAAAAATGGAAAAATTAAATTTTCTAAAAATGAAATAAATGCCTTCTAAACACCTTAAACATTCACTCTAAAACAGAAGATTGTTGTTTTTCGCAATATTTTTAGAAATTAGGGCTCTTTTAGTAATATTAACACCTGGGCTGAAGCATCTTTTATGATCATTAATTGTCTTTCAGGATTCATTCTGGGTTTTATTTTGTTTATTTGATGAAAATGAACAACAATACACACCTTGGATACATTTTTGTTTGATTTGTGTCGAGTGAGATTTTCACCTTGAACCCAAAGGGTGGGGTATTGGCACTTTTCATGGAAAAATGTGAAAAATTAAATTTTCTAAAAATGAAATAAATGCCTTCTTAACTACTCAAACATTCACTCTAAAACAGAAGATTGTTGTTTTTCGAATAATTTTTAGAAATTTGGGCTTTTTTAATAACATTAACACTTGCGCTGAAGAAACTTAAATGCTAATTTCTTGTCTTTCAGGATTAATTCTGGGTTTTATTTTGTTTATTTGATGAAAATGAACAACAACACACACCTTGGATACATTATTGTTTGATTTGTGTTGAGTGAGATTTTCACCTAGAACCCAAAGGGGCGGGGGGTTTTGGCACTTTTCATGGAAAAATGTGAAAAATTAAATTTTCTAAAAATGAAATAAATGCCTTCTAAACACCTCAAACATTCATCCTAAAACAGAAGATTGTTGTTTTTCGCAATATTTTAGAAATTTGGGCTCTTTAATAACATTAACACTTTCGCTGAAGCAACTTTTATGCTCATTTCTTGTATTTCAAGGTGAATTCTGGGTTTTATTTTGTTTATTTGATGAAAATGAACAACAATACACACCTTGGATACATTATTGTTTGATTTGTGTTGAGTGAGATTTTCACCTAGAACCCAAAGGGGCGGGGGGTTTTGGCACTTTTCATGGAAAAATGTGAAAAATTAAATTTTCTAAAAATGAAATAAATGCCTTCTAAACATCTCAAACATTCATCCTAAAACAGAAGATTGTTGTTTTTCGCAATATTTTTAGAAATTTGGGCTCTTTTAGTAACATTAACACTTTCGCTGAAGCAACTTTTATGCTTTTTTCTTGTATTTCAAGGTGAATTCTGGGTTTTATTTTGTTTATTTGATGAAAATGAACAACAATACACACCTTGGATACATTTTTGTTTGATTTGTGTCGAGTGAGATTTTCACCTAGAACCCAAATGTGGGGGTATTGGCACTCTTCATGGAAAAATGTGAAAAATAAAATTTTCTAAAAATGACATAAATGCCTTCTAAACACCTCAAACATTCACTCTCAAACAGAAGATTGTTGTTTTTCGCAATATTTTTAGAAATTTGGGCTCTTTTAGTAACATTAACACCTGGGCTGAAGCATCTTTTATGATAATTTATTGTCTTCCAGGATTAATTCTGGGTTTAATTTTGTTTATTTGATGAAAATGAACAACAATACACACCATGGAAACATTTTTGTTTGATTTGTATCGAGTGAGATTTTCACCTAGAACCCAAAGGGTGGGGTATTGGCACTTTTCATGGAAAAATGGAAAAATTAAATTTTCTAAAAATGAAATAAATGCCTTCTAAACACCTTAAACATTCACTCTAAAACAGAAGATTGTTGTTTTTCGCAATATTTTTAGAAATTTGGGCTCTTTTAGTAACATTAACACTTTCGCTGAAGCAACTTTTATGCTCATTTCTTGTATTTCAAGGTTAATTCTGGGTTTTATTTTGTTTATTTGATGAAAATGAACAACAATACACACCTTGGATACATTTTTGTTTGATATGTGTCGAGTGAGATTTTCACCTAGAACCCAAAGGGGGGGTATTGGCACTTTTCATGGAAAAATGTGAAAAATTAAATTTTCTAAAAATGAAATAAATGCCTTCTAAACACCTCAAACATTCAGTCTAAAACAGAAGATTGTTGTTTTTCGCAATATTTTTAGAAATTTGGGCTCTTTTAGTAACATTAACACCTGGGCTGAAGCATCTTTTATGATCATTTATTGTCTTTCAGGATACATTCTGGGTTTTATTTTGTTTATTTGATGAAAATGAACAACAATAAACACCTTGGATACATTTTTGTTTGATTTGTGTCGAGTGAGATTTTCACCTAGAACCCAAAGGGTGGGGTATTGGTACTTTTCATGGAAAAATGTGAAAAATTAAATTTTCTAAAAATGAAATAAATGCCTTATAAACACCTCAAACATTCACTCTAAAACAGAAGATTGTTGTTTTTCGCAATATTTTTAGAAATTTGGGCTCTTTTAGTAACATTAACACTTTCGCTGAAGCAACTTTTATGCTCATTTCTTGTATTTCAAGGTTAATTCTGGGTTTTATTTTGTTTATTTGATGAAAATGAACAACAATACACACCATGGAAACATTTTTGTTTGATTTGTTTCGAGTGAGATTTTCACCTAGAACCCAAAGGGTTGGGTATTGGCACTTTTCATGAAAAAATGTGAAAAATTAAATTTTCTAAAAATGAAATAAATGCCTTCTTAACACCTCAAACATTCATCCTAAAACAGAAGATTGTTGTTTTTCGCAATATTTTTAGAAATTTAGGCTCTTTTAGTAACATTAACACCTGGGCTGAAGCATCTTTTATGATCATTAATTGTCTCTCAGGATTCATTCTGGGTTTTATTTTGTTTATTTGATGAAAATGAGCAACAATACACACCTTGGATACATTTTTGTTTGATTTGTGTCGAGGAGATTTTCACCTAGAACCCAAAGGGTGGGGTATTGGCACTTTTCATGGAAAAATGTGAAAAATTAAATTTTCTAAAAATGAAATAAATGCCTTATAAACACCTCAAACATTCACTCTAAAACAGAAGATTGTTGTTTTTCGCAATATTTTTAGAAATTTGGGCTTTTTTAATAACATTAACACTTGCGCTGAAGCAACTTAAATGCTAATTTCTTGTCTCTCAGGATTAATTCTGGGTTTTATTTTGTTTATTTGATGAAAATGAACAACAATACACACCATGGAAACATTTTTGTTTGATTTGTGTCGAGTGAGATTTTCACCTAGAACCCAAAGGGGGGGGTATTGGCACTTTTCATGGAAAAATGTGAAAAATTAAATTTTCTAAAAATGAAATAAATGCCATCTAAACACCTTAAACATTCACTCTAAAACAGAAGATTGTTGTTTTTCGCAATATTTTTAGAAATTTGGGCTCTTTTAGTAACATTAACACTTTCGCTGAAGCAACTTTTATGCTCATTTCTTGTATTTCAAGGTTAAATCTGGGTTTTATTTTGTTCATTTGATGAAAATGAACAACAATACACACCTTGGATACATTTTTGTTTGATTTGTGTCGAGTGAGATTTTCACCTTGAACCCAAAGGGGGGGGTATTGGCACTTTTCATGGAAAAATGTGAAATATTAAATTTTCTAAAAATGAAATAAATGCCTTCTAAACACCTCAAACATTCAGTCTAAAACAGGAGATTGTTGTTTTTCGCAATATTTTTAGAAATTTGGGCTCTTTTAGTAACGTTAACACTTGGGCTGAAGCATCTTTTATGATCATTTATTGTCTTTCAGGATACATTCTGGGTTTTATTTTGTTTATTTGATGAAAATGAACAACAATAAACACCTTGGATACATTTTTGTTTGATTTGTGTCGAGTGAGATTTTCACCTAGAACCCAAAGGGTGGGGTATTGGCACTTTTCATGGAAAAATGTGAAAAATTAAATTTTCTAAAAATGAAATAAATGCCTTCTAAACACCTACAACATTCACTCTAAAACAGAAGATTGTTGTTTTTCGCAATATTTTTAGAAATTTGGGCTCTTTTAGTAACATTAACACTTTCGCTGAAGCAACTTTTATGCTCATTTCTTGTATTTCAAGGTTAATTCTGGGTTTGTTTTGTTTCTTTGATGAAAATGAACAACTATACACACCATGGAAACATTTTTGTTTGATTTGTTTCGAGTGAGATTTTCACCTAGAACCCAAAGGGTGGGGTATTGGCACTTTTCATGGAAAAATGTGAAAAATTAAATTTTCTAAAAATGAAATAAATGCCTTCTAAACACCTCAAACATTCATCCAAAAACATAAGATTGTTGTTTTTCGCAATATTTTTTGAAATTTGGGCTCTTTTAGTAATATTAACACCTGGGCTGAAGCATCTTTTATGATCATTAATTGTCTTTCAGGATTCATTCTGGGTTTTATTTTGTTTATTTGATGAAAATGAACAACAATACACACCTTGGATACATTTTTGTTTGATTTGTGTCGAGTGAGATTTTCACCTTGAACCCAAAGGGTGGGGTATTGGCACTTTTCATGGAAAAATGTGAAAAATTAAATTTTCTAAAAATGAAATAAATGCCTTCTTAACTACTCAAACATTCACTCTAAAACAGAAGATTGTTGTTTTTCGCAATATTTTTTGAAATTTGGGCTTTTTTAATAACATTAACACTTGCGCTGAAGAAACTTAAATGCTAATTTCTTGTCTTTCAGGATTAATTCTGGGTTTTATTTTGTTTATTTGATGAAAATGAACAACAACACACACCTTGGATACATTATTGTTTGATTTGTGTTGAGTGAGATTTTCACCTAGAACCCAAAGGGGCGGGGGGTTTTGGCACTTTTCATGGAAAAATGTGAAAAATTAAATTTTCTAAAAATGAAATAAATGCCTTCTAAACACCTCAAACATTCATCCTAAAACAGAAGATTGTTGTTTTTCGCAATATTTTTAGAAATTTGGGCTCTTTAATAACATTAACACTTTCGCTGAAGCAACTTTTATGCTCATTTCTTGTATTTCAAGGTGAATTCTGGGTTTTATTTTGTTTATTTGATGAAAATGAACAACAATACACACCTTGGATACATTATTGTTTGATTTGTGTTGAGTGAGATTTTCACCTAGAACCCAAAGGGGCGTGGGGTTTTGGCACTTTTCATGGAAAAATGTGAAAAATTAAATTTTCTAAAAATGAAATAAATGCCTTCTAAACACCTCAAACATTCATCCTAAAACAGAAGATTGTTGTTTTTCGCAATATTTTTAGAAATTTTGGCTCTTTTAGTAACATTAACACTTTCGCTGAAGCAACTTTTATGCTCATTTCTTGTATTTCAAGGTGAATTCTGGGTTTTATTTTGTTTATTTGATGAAAATGAACAACAATACACACCATGGAAACATTTTTGTTTGATTTGTGTCGAGTGAGATTTTCACCTAGAACCCAAAGGGGGGGTATTGGCACTTTTCATGGAAAAATGTAAAAAATTAAATTTTCTAAAAATGAAATAAATGACTTATTAACACCTTAAACATTCACTCTAAAACAGAAGATTGTTGTTTTTCGCAATATTTTTAGAAATTTGGGCTCTTTTAGTAACATTAACACTTTCGCTGAAGCAACTTTTATGCTTTTATGCTCATTTCTTGTATTTCAAGGTTAATTCTGGGTTTTATTTTGTTTATTTGATGAAAATGAACAACAACACACACCTTGGATACATTTTTGTTTGATTTGTGTCGTGTGAGATTTTCACCTAGAACCCAAATGTGGGGGTATTGGCACTCTTCATGGAAAAATGTGAAAAATTAAATTTTCTAAAAATGAAATAAATGCCTTATAAACACCTCAAACATTCACTCTAAAATAGAAGATTGTTGTTTTTCGCAATATTTTTAGAAATTTGGGCTCTTTTAGTAACATTAACACTTTCGCTGAAGCAACTTTTATGCTCATTTCTTGTATTTCAAGGTTAATTCTGGGTTTTATTTTGTTTATTTGATGAAAATGAACAACAATACACACCATGGAAACATTTTTGTTTGATTTGTTTCGAGTGAGATTTTCACCTAGAACCCAAAGGGTGGGGTATTGGCACTTTTCATGGAAAAATGTGAAAAATTAAATTTTCTAAAAATGAAATAAATGCCTTCTAAACACCTCAAACATTCATCCTAAAACAGAAGATTGTTGTTTTTCGCAATATTTTTAGAAATTTGGGCTCCTTTAGTAACATTAACACCTGGGCTGAAGCATCTTTTATGATCATTAATTGTCTTTCAGGATTCATTCTGGGTTTTATTTTGTTTATTTGATGAAAATGAACAACAATATACACCTTGGATACATTTTTGTTTGATTTGTGTCGAGTGAGATTTTCACCTAGAACCCAAAGGGTGGGGTATTGGCACTTTTCATGGAAAAATGGAAAAATTAAATTTTCTAAAAATGAAATAAATGCCTTCTAAACACCTTAAACATTCACTCTAAAACAGAAGATTGTTGTTTTTCGCAATATTTTTAGAAATTTGGGCTCTTTTAGTAACATTAACACTTTCGCTGAAGCAACTTTTATGCTCATTTCTTGTATTTCAAGGTTAATTCAGGGTTTTATTTTGTTTATTTGATGAAAATGAACAACAATACACACCTTGGATACATTTTTGTTTGATTTGTGTCGAGTGAGATTTTCACCTAGAACCCAAAGGGGGGGGGGGGGGGTATTGGCACTTTTCATGGAAAAATTTGAAAAATTAAATTTTCTAAAAATGAAATAAATGCCTTCTAAACACCACAAACATTAACTCTAAAACAGAAGATTGTTTTTTTTCGCAATATTTTTAGAAATTTGGGCTCTTTTAGTAACATTAACACTTGCGCTGAAGCATCATTTATGCTCATTTCTTGTCTTTCAGGATTAATTCTGGGTTTTATTTTGTTTATTTGATGAAAATGAACAACAATACACACCTTGGATACATTTTTGTTTGATTTGTGTCGAGTGAGATTTTCACCTAGAACCCAAAGGGGGGGGTATTGGCACTTTTCATGGAAAAATGTGAAAAATTAAATTTTCTAAAAATGAAATAAATGCCTTCTAAACACCTCAAACATTCAGTCTAAAACAGAAGATTGTTGTTTTTCGCAATATTTTTAGAAATTTGGGCTCTTTTAGTAACATTAACACCTGGGCTGAAGCATCTTTTATGATCATTTATTGTCTTTCAGGATACATTCTGGGTTTTATTTTGTTTATTTGATGAAAATGAACAACAATAAACACCTTGGATACATTTTTGTTTGATTTGTGTCGAGTGAGATTTTCACCTAGAACCCAAAGGGTGGGGTATTGGCACTTTTCATGGAAAAATGTGAAAAATTAAATTTTCTAAAAATGAAATAAATGCCTTATAAACACCTCAAACATTCACTCTAAAATAGAAGATTGTTGTTTTTCGCAATATTTTTAGAAATTTGGGCTCTTTAAGTAACATTAACACTTTCGCTGAAGCAACTTTTATGCTCATTTCTTGTATTTCAAGGTTAATTCTGGGTTTTATTTTGTTTATTTGATGAAAATGAACAACAATACACACCATGGAAACATTTTTGTTTGATTTGTTTCGAGTGAGATTTTCACCTAGAACCCAAAGGGTGGGGTATTGGCACTTTTCATGGAAAAATGTGAAAAATTAAATTTTCTAAAAATGAAATAAATGCCTTCTAAACACCTCAAACATTCATCCTTAAACAGAAGATTGTTGTTTTTCGCAATATTTTTAGAAATTTAGGCTCTTTTAGTAACATTAACACCTGGGCTGAAGCATCTTTTATGATCATTAATTGTCTTTCAGGATTCATTCTGGGTTTTATTTTGTTTATTTGATGAAAATGAACAACAATACACACCTTGGATACATTTTTGTTTGATTTGTGTCGAGTGAGATTTTCACCTAGAACCCAAAGGGTGGGGTATTGGCACTTTTCATGGAAAAATGTGAAAAATTAAATTTTCTAAAAATGAAATAAATGCCTTATAAACACCTCAAACATTCACTCTAAAACAGAAGATTGTTGTTTTTCGCAATATTTTTAGAAATTTGGGCTTTTTTAATAACATTAACACTTGCGCTGAAGCAACTTAAATGCTAATTTCTTGTCTTTCAGGATTAATTCTGGGTTTTATTTTGTTTATTTGATGAAAATGAACAACAATACACACCATGGAAACATTTTTGTTTGATTTGTGTCGAGTGAGAATTTCACCTAGAACCCAAAGGGGGGGGTATTGGCACTTTTCATGGAAAAATGTGAAAAATTAAATTTTCTAAAAATGAAATAAATGCCTTCTAAACACCTACAACATTCACTCTAAAACAGAAGATTGTTGTTTTTCGCAATATTTTTAGAAATTTGGGCTCTTTTAGTAACATTAACACTTTCGCTGAAGCAACTTTTATTCTCATTTCTTGTATTTCAAGGTTAATTCTGGGTTTTATTTTGTTTATTTGATGAAAATGAACAACAACACACACCTTGGATACATTTTTGTTTGATTTGTGTCGAGTGAGATTTTCACCTAGAACCCAAAGGGGGGGTATTGGCACTTTTCATGGAAATATGTGAAAAATTAAATTTTCTAAAAATGAAATAAATGCCTTCTTCACTACTCAAACATTCACTCTAAAACAGAAGATTGTGGTTTTTCGCAATATTTTTAGAAATTTGGGCTTTTTTAATAACATTAACACTTGCGCTGAAGCAACTTAAATGCTAATTTCTTGTCTTTCAGGATTAATTCTGTGTTTTATTTTGTTTATTTGATGAAAATGAACAACAATACACACCATGGAAACATTTTTTTTTGATTTGTGTCGAGTGAGATTTTCACCTAGAACCCAAAGGGGGGGTATTGGCACTTTTCATGGAAAAATGTGAAAAATTAAATTTTCTAAAAATGAAATAAATGCCTTCTAAACACCTCAAACATTCAGTCTAAAACAGAAGATTGTTGTTTTTCGCAATATTTTTAGAAATTTGGGCTCTTTTAGTAACATTAACACCTGGGCTGAAGCATCTTTTATGATCATTTATTGTCTTTCAGGATACATTCTGGGTTTTATTTGGTTTATTTGATGAAAATGAACAACAAAAAACACCTTGGATACATTTTTGTTTGATTTGTGTCGAGTGAGATTTTCACCTAGAACCCAAAGGGTGGGGTCTTGGCACTTTTCATGGAAAAATGTGAAAAATTAAATTTTCTAAAAATGAAATAAATGCCTTATAAACACCTCAAACATTCACTCTAAAATAGAAGATTGTTGTTTTTCGCAATATTTTTAGAAATTTGGGCTCTTTTAGTAACATTAACACTTTCGCTGAAGCAACTTTTATGCTCATTTCTTGTATTTCAAGGTTAATTCTGGGTTTTATTTTGTTTATTTGATGAAAATGAACAACAATACACACCATGGAAACATTTTTGTTTGATTTGTTTCGAGTGAGATTTTCACCTAGAACCCAAAGGGTGGGGTATTGGCACTTTTCATGGAAAAATGTGAAAAATTAAATTTTCTAAAAATGAAATAAATGCCTTCTAAACACCTCAAACATTCATCCTTAAACAGAAGATTGTTGTTTTTCGCAATATTTTTAGAAATTTAGGCTCTTTTAGTAACATTAACACCTGGGCTGAAGCATATTTTATGATCATTAATTGTCTTTCAGGATTCATTCTGGGTTTTATTTTGTTTATTTGATGAAAATGAACAACAACACACACCTTGGATACATTTTTGTTTGATTTGTGTCGAGTGAGATTTTCACCTAGAACCCAAAGGGGGGGTATTGGCACTTTTCATGGAAATATGTGAAAAATTAAATTTTCTAAAAATGAAATAAATGCCTTCTTAACTACTCAAACATTCACTCTAAAACAGAAGATTGTGGTTTTTCGCAATATTTTTAGAAATTTGGGCTTTTTTAATAACATTAACACTTGCGCTGAAGCAACTTAAATGCTAATTTCTTGTCTTTCAGGATTAATTCTGGGTTTTATTTTGTTTATTTGATGAAAATGAACAACAATACACACCATGGAAACATTTTTGTTTGATTTGTGTCGAGTGAGATTTTCACCTAGAACCCAAAGGGGGGGGTATTGGCACTTTTCATGGAAAAATGTAAAAAATTAAATTTTCTAAAAATGAAATAAATGACTTATTAACACCTTAAACATTCACTCTAAAACAGAAGATTGTTGTTTTTCGCAATATTTTTAGATATGTGGGCTCTTTTAGTAACATTAACACTTTCGCTGAAGCAACTTTTATGCTCATTTCTTGTATTTCAAGGTATGTTGCGCTTGTCGCGACAGCGTGTCCTATTTTCTGACTCAACTTCGGACGAGGGCTCTGCCCAGGTTTTGCGTGTCGTGACTGCGTCCGCCCTGCCATACCCCCTTCCTGACGGACGCGCGTTGGTGTACTGAGGGTCTAGCCATCCATAAATTGCGTATAACTTTGTAAATGGTGCATTTCAATTGTATTTTGTATAATAAACGATTGTTTGGGTAAGACTCGGTGTAGTAATTCTGACTTTCCCCGATACCCTTTGTGTCGCATCATTAAGGAACGCCCCTTGCGACATATTGGTGTCAGGTGTGTGGGTCACGGTTGGACTAGTGATTTATTCAGTGAATGCGATAGTTATCATAGATTTTCATGTTCCCGTGTACCTTTTTAAATCGGAAAATTAGAACATTCGTAGCAGCGAGCAAAAGTTAAAAAAGGGCTATGTAGTCGAGGTGGTGCCATTTCGGGAGGAAGTTCAGGCACCCCTCAGTAACTGGGTAGACGCTGAGGACGAAAACTTCTGGCCAGACCCTTCCGCGATGAAAAGACTTGTCGCGAGTCAATGTTAGTGAAGTCCCGTCCGAGGCGATGGAGCCTCATGAGGGGAGAGTTTGCATGGCAACACCCGAGAGTCTGGTGAGGAGGACCGGGACGATCCATTGGAAGATTGGTGGCTTTCCCCCGAAGGAGGACCCCCGGAGGAAAGGCCATCTCTCATCCCCGCACGACATCTCAACCAGCCAGAGGTTGTGGGGTTGGTGAACCGGCACGAAGAGCACCGATTCCGTTGCTGGTGGGATGCAACCATGCGGGAATTTGAGGAATCCTGGGCATCCACTTCGCATGGACTCTCCTCACAGGGATGCAGACCGAACTCAATCGAGAACTCGTTAATTCCCCAGTCTCCTCATTGTGTTCCCCTACAGTGTAGACTCCCCTCTACCCTTGAAGAGGCCAACGTTGTCCCTAAAGGACGGAAAAGACATAACAAGGCCAGACGATTTCTATATCGACGTCGCCAGGCTCTAAGAGTGCAAGCTTCCCAAGCCCTCACGCCGAAATAAGTGTTTCTATGTTTGAGATTATTAAGTGTTTGTGCATTAGGTTTAAGTGTTTTTATGTTTGAGATTATTAAGTGTTTGTGCATTAGGTTTAAGTGTTTCTATGTTTAAGATTATTAAGTGTACCCTGTGTTAAGTGTAGCAAAAAGTGATTCATTAAGTGATCTTGCTATGTTTGCCCTTAAACCAGCATTGGACCAACGGTTGATTGTTAATACAATTAATTTTGGACTCAGAAACAAAAACTCTCTGTGTAAAGAACTTCGTAGTCATTTGAGGTTTCCACCGACTCCCGGTTTGGGATAAAGGAGTTGGGTGATGATTGTGTTTTTCCGCCAGTAACAGAGGATAGTTTTGTTGTCCCCCGGTGCGACGAAGTTATTGGCGATGTCTTTAAGGTTTCCACCGACTCCCGGTTTGGGATAAAGGAGTTGGGTGATGATTGTGGTTTTCCGCCAGTAACAGAGGATCGATTTGTTGTCCCCCGGTGCGACGAAGTTATTGGCGATGTCTTTAAGGTTTCCACCGACTCCCGGTTTGGGATAAAGGAGTTGGGTGATGATTGTGGTTTTCCGCCAGTAACAGAGGATAGATTTGTTGTCCCCCGGTGCGACGAAGTTATTGGCGATGTCTTTAAGGTTTCCACCGACTCCCGGTTTGGGATAAAGGAGTTGGGTGATGATTGTGGTTTTCCGCCAGTAACAGAGGATAGTTTTGTTGCCCCCTTGTGCGATGGCAAAGTTCGCGAAATTCAGACCGGCGCTAGTAATGGGATTGGCCGATCGAGCAAAATTATATTAGAGGAATCCATTAGAGTACCGCCGTTATCCGTTGTGCTGTCAAAGGTAAAGAGTCAGATGGCTGAAGGCGAAGAGGTGTGAGTCGTTGAAAGCGAGAGAGATTTATTTATTCTGCCGAGTATTGCTTCGGTGTCACCTGAAGGCACCGTCCCCATATTACCTTGTAACATTCGTAGCAGCGAGCAAAAGTTAAAAAAGGGCTATGTAGTCGAGGTGGTGCCATTTCGGGAGGAAGTTCAGGCACCCCTCAGTAACTGGGTAGACGCTGAGGACGAAAACTTCTGGCCAGACCCTTCCGCGATGAAAAGACTTGTCGCGAGTCAATGTTAGTGAAGTCCCGTCCGAGGCGATGGAGCCTCATGAGGGGAGAGTTTGCATGGCAACACCCGAGAGTCTGGTGAGGAGGACCGGGACGATCCATTGGAAGATTGGTGGCTTTCCCCCGAAGGAGGACCCCCGGAGGAAAGGCCATCTCTCATCCCCGCACGACATCTCAACCAGCCAGAGGTTGTGGGGTTGGTGAACCGGCACGAAGAGCACCGATTCCGTTGCTGGTGGGATGCAACCATGCGGGAATTTGAGGAATCCTGGGCATCCACTTCGCATGGACTCTCCTCACAGGGATGCAGACCGAACTCAATCGAGAACTCGTTAATTCCCCAGTCTCCTCATTGTGTTCCCCTACAGTGTAGACTCCCCTCTACCCTTGAAGAGGCCAACGTTGTCCCTAAAGGACGGAAAAGACATAACAAGGCCAGACGATTTCTATATCGACGTCGCCAGGCTCTAAGAGTGCAAGCTTCCCAAGCCCTCACGCCGAAATAAGTGTTTCTATGTTTGAGATTATTAAGTGTTTGTGCATTAGGTTTAAGTGTTTCTATGTTTGAGATTATTAAGTGTTTGTGCATTAGGTTTAAGTGTTTCTATGTTTAAGATTATTAAGTGTACCCTGTGTTAAGTGTAGCAAAAAGTGATTCATTAAGTGATCTTGCTATGTTTGCCCTTAAACCAGCATTGGACCAACGGTTGATTGTTAATACAATTAATTTTGGACTCAGAATCAAAAACTCTCTGTGTAAAGAACTCCGTAGTCGTTTTGGATTCCAAAGAACGTGGTTATAAAATGTGGATTTTCTGTGTTAATTCTAAGTAAACGGTGAATATTTTAAGGCAAATACATCCGTATAAATAGAAGATTGGGGTTACATTTTCTGGCAGGTAAAAGATGCGCGAGTCAAATATATCTAAAAGAAGATTGCTCAATTGGCCGGTGATAAGGATTGGCCACTGCTGTACTGCAGACCGAAGAACTTCTCACTCTGTAACAAATTAGTTTTGTCCCTCTCTCCCGGCATTCTTCCCAGCTATCCCATGAAGCCAGATGACTCAGTACTATGGTGATGCTAGCCGAGTATGGGGTGTTAACACCTTCTATCCCTGCTCCCGGTCTCCTAAAAAGGCAACCCAGGGAGCGGAGCGAATGAATACACCAGGCTTGGTCTTTACGGGCGTCTGAGGAGGTGATGTTTTACCCCTTTACAAGGTGGCTCACGTTAAAATAGCGCGGCATTCTGGAAGGATTGCCCTGCTAGTCATTTTACTCATGCAACAAAGGAGTCAGAAAAATACGATTTTTGAGGCTCACCCCTTTCCGGCCCCATCAGTAGATGGTGATCAAAATATTTAATTGACCACAGATTCACTTTACCTGGCGGTGAGTGATTTCAAAATGCAATTTGTAAAAATTGCTCAGAGCTGTGGTGTGCACATAATTAAGGCCCCCTATGCAATTCACAGTTAGAGTGAGAAGCTCGGACGTTGGTATGACAGCAGGTTTTGAGAATGAATGGTCATGGGAGTTTTACCTTACCTCCCAGATGCTCAGCTGATGATGGCTTCCAATACCTGCCAGGAATAGTCAGCCGAAACCAGAAAGATAATATTCTTAACATGGTGAATGTGTCCAATGCTCCACTGTTCTCAAATTTGTATTGTGTCGTAAAAAATTGTTGTTTTCAAGGGAAAAACTGATTGTGAAAAACTTTTCCTGCTTACCTTGCTGTTGAAAATTTTCGGGTTATGTTCAAGTGCTCTATAATAAGTTTTGTATTTTTAATTTGTGTATGTTGTTTTCCTGGAATGGTTAGACCCTTGATTTTATTTGCTACCGGGGTAATGTCGCAAGTATGCGACATGGTTCTCCCTTCCTGGCTCCTCCGACTACCCACCCCAAGCAATCAACGACGCACTGTTGCAGGTGTACAACAATAGTATTCCTCCCTGGTTTTCCCCAAAACTCCCAAGCAACCAACGACAATGTTTCCAAGCGATCAACAACAATAGTATTCCTCCCCAGGGTTTTTCCCCAAAACTCCCACGTGACCAACAACAATGCTCCTAAGTTGGGTATAAAAGCCCTGATCGCGGGGCGAAAAGCAGTCAGTGGTTATCTGGCGGTGACCGGTAGGGCACGAAGCTTCGGCAGTGTTGCGCTTGTCGCGACAGCGTGTCCTATTCTTGACTCATCTTGGACGAGGGCTCCGCCCAGGTTACGTTCGTCGTGACCGCGTCCAACCTGCCTACACCCTTTCCCAGGTAAGGGTCAGTTGGTTATCTGGTGGTGACCGGTAGGGCACGATGCTTCGGCTATGTTGCGCTTGTCGCGACAGCGTGTCCTATTTTCTGACTCAACTTCGGACGAGGGCTCTGCCCAGGTTTTGCGTGTCGTGACTGCGTCCGCCCTGCCATACCCCCTTCCTGACGGACGCGCGTTGGTGTACTGAGGGTCTAGCCATCCATAAATTGCGTATAACTTTGTAAATGGTGCATTTCAATTGTATTTTGTATAATAAACGATTGTTTGGGTAAGACTCGGTGTAGTAATTCTGACTTTCCCCGATACCCTTTGTGTCGCATCATTAAGGAACGCCCCTTGCGACATATTGGTGTCAGGTGTGGGGTCACGGTTGGACTAGTGATTTATTCAGTGAATGCGATAGTTATCATAGATTTTCATGTTCCCGTGTACCTTTTTAAATCGGAAAATTAGCCCAACCAGCGCCCACCATGGGTATCGGATAAACTCGGAGTATGAAAAAATAAATTAATTAAGCACCCTCAAAATTTTAACGTAATTAGCATTGGATTAAATTTCGCGATGGATGGCCTTAACCCTCATAGACTTGGTTACTATAACCCTTTTCTCGATTATTAAGGAACGCCCCTCGCGACAACACTTTCGCTGAAGCAACTTTTATTCTCATTTCTTGTATTTCAAGGTTAATTCTGGGTTTTATTTTGTTTATTTGATGAAAATGAACAACAACACACACCTTGGATACATTTTTGTTTGATTTGTGTCGAGTGAGATTTTCACCTAGAACCCAAAGGGGGGGTATTGGCACTTTTCATGGAAATATGTGAAAAATTAAATTTTCTAAAAATGAAATAAATGCCTTCTTAACTACTCAAACATTCACTCTAAAACAGAAGATTGTGGTTTTTCGCAATATTTTTAGAAATTTGGGCTTTTTTAATAACATTAACACTTGCGCTGAAGCAACTTAAATGCTAATTTCTTGTCTTTCAGGATTAATTCTGGGTTTTATTTTGTTTATTTGATGAAAATGAACAACAATACACACCATGGAAACATTTTTGTTTGATTTGTGTCGAGTGAGATTTTCACCTAGAACCCAAAGGGGGGGGTATTGGCACTTTTCATGGAAAAATGTAAAAAATTAAATTTTCTAAAAATGAAATAAATGACTTATTAACACCTTAAACATTCACTCTAAAACAGAAGATTGTTGTTTTTCGCAATATTTTTAGAAATTTGGGCTCTTTTAGTAACATTAACACTTTCGCTGAAGCAACTTTTATGCTCATTTCTTGTATTTCAAGGTTAATTCTGGGTTTTATTTTGTTTATTTGATGAAAATGAACAACAACACACACCTTGGATACATTTTTGTTTGATTTGTGTCGAGTGAGATTTTCACCTAGAACCCAAATGTGGGGGTATTGGCACTCTTCATGGAAAAATGTGAAAAATAAAATTTTCTAAAAATGACATAAATGCCTTCTAAACACCTCAAACATTCACTCTCAAACAGAAGATTGTTGTTTTTCGCAATATTTTTAGAAATTTGGGCTCTTTTAGTAACATTAACACCTGGGCTGAAGCATCTTTTATGATAATTTATTGTCTTCCAGGATTAATTCTGGGTTTAATTTTGTTTATTTGATGAAAATGAACAACAACACACCATGGAAACATTTTTGTTTGATTTGTATCGAGTGAGATTTTCACCTAGAACCCAAAGGGTGGGGTATTGGCACTTTTCATGGAAAAATGGAAAAATTAAATTTTCTAAAAATGAAATAAATGCCTTCTAAACACCTCAAACATTCACTCTAAAACAGAAGATTGTTGTTTTTCGCAATATTTTTAGAAATTTGGGCTCTTTTAGTAACATTAACACTTTCGCTGAAGCAACTTTTATGCTCATTTCTTGTATTTCAAGGTTAATTGTGGGTTTTATTTTGTTTATTTGATGAAAATGAACAACAATACACACCATGGAAACATTTTTGTTTGATTTGTTTCGAGTGAGATTTTCACCTAGAACCCAAAGGGTGGGGTATTGGCACTTTTCATGGAAAAATGTGAAAAATTAAATTTTCTAAAAATGAAATAAATGCCTTCTAAACACCTCAAACATTCATCCTAAAACAGAAGATTGTTGTTTTTCGCAATATTTTTAGAAATTTGGGCTCTTTTAGTAACATTAACACCTGGGCTGAAGCATCTTTTATGATCATTTATTTTCTTTCAGGATACATTCTGGGTTTTATTTTGTTTATTTGATGAAAATGAACAACAAAAAACACCTTGGATACATTTTTGTTTGATTTGTGTCGAGTGAGATTTTCACCTAGAACCCAAAGGGTGGGGTATTGGCACTTTTCATGGAAAAATGTGAAAAATTAAATTTTCTAAAAATGAAATAAATTCCTTATAAACACCTCAAACATTCACTCTAAAACAGAAGATTGTTGTTTTTCGCAATATTTTTAGAAATTTGGGCTCTTTTAGTAACATTAACACTTTCGCTGAAGCAACTTTTATGCTCATTTCTTGTATTTCAAGGTTAATTCTGGGTTTTATTTTGTTTATTTGATGAAAATGAACAACAATACACACCATGGAAACATTTTTGTTTGATTTGTTTCGAGTGAGATTTCCACCTAGAACCCAAAGGGTGGGGTATTGGCACTTTTCATGGAAAAATGTGAAAAATTAAATTTTCTAAAAATGAAATAAATGCCTTCTAAACACCTCAAACATTCATCCTAAAACAGAAGATTGTTGTTTTTCGCAATATTTTTAGAAATTTGGGCTCTTTTAGTAACATTAACACCTGGGCTGAAGCATCTTTTATGATCATTAATTGTCTTTCAGGATTCATTCTGGGTTTTATTTTGTTTATTTGATGAAAATGAGCAACAATACACACCTTGGATACATTTTTGTTTGATTTGTGTCGAGTGAGATTTTCACCTAGAACCCAAAGGGTGGGGTATTGGCACTTTTCATGGAAAAATGTGAAAAATTAAATTTTCTAAAAATGAAATAAATGCCTTATAAACACCTCAAACATTCACTCTAAAACAGAAGATTGTTGTTTTTCGCAATATTTTTAGAAATTTGGGCTTTTTTAATAACATTAACACTTGCGCTGAAGCAACTTAAATGCTAATTTCTTGTCTTTCAGGATTAATTCTGGGTTTTATTTTGTTTATTTGATGAAAATGAACAACAATACACACCATGGAAACATTTTTGTTTGATTTGTGTCGAGTGAGATTTTCACCTAGAACCCAAAGGGTGGGGTATTGGCACTTTTCATGGAAAAATGTGAAAAATTAAATTTTCTAAAAATGAAATAAATGCCTTATAAACACCTCAAACATTCACTCTAAAACAGAAGATTGTTGTTTTTCGCAATATTTTTAGAAATTTGGGCTCTTTTAGTAACATTAACACTTTCGCTGAAGCAACTTTTATGCTCATTTTTTGTATTTCAAGGTTAATTCTGGGTTTTATTTTGTTTATTTGATGAAAATGAACAACTATACACACCATGGAAACATTTTTGTTTGATTTGTTCCGAGTGAGATTTTCACCTAGAACCCAAAGGGTGGGGTATTGGCACTTTTCATGGAAAAATGTGAAAAATTAAATTTTCTAAAAATGAAATAAATGCCTTCTAAACACCTCAAACATTCATCCTAAAACAGAAGATTGTTGTTTTTCGCAATATTTTTAGAAATTTGGGCTCTTTTAGTAACATTAACACCTGGGCTGAAGCATCTTTTATGATCATTAATTGTCTTTCAGGATTCATTCTGGGTTTTATTTTGTTTATTTGATGAAAATGAACAACAATACACACCTTGGATACATTTTGGTTTGATTTGTGTCGAGTGAGATTTTCACCTAGAACCCAAAGGGGGGGGGGTATTGGAATTTTTCATGCAAAAATGTGAAAAATTAAATTTTCTAAAAATGAAATAAATGCCTTCTTAACTACTCAAACATTCACTCTAAAACAGCAGATTGTTGTTTTTCGCAATATTTTTAGAAATTTGGGCTTTTTTAATAACATTAACACTTGCGCTGAAGCAACTTAAATGCTAATTTCTTGTCTTTCAGGATTAATTCTGGGTTTTATTTTGTTTATTTGATGAAAATGAACAACAACACACACCTTGGATACATTATTGTTTGATTTGTGTTGAGTGAGATTTTCACCTAGAACCCAAAGGGGCGGGGGGTTTTGGCACTTTTCATGGAAAAATGTGAAAAATTAAATTTTCTAAAAATGAAATAAATGCCTTCTAAACACCTCAAACATTCATCCTAAAACAGAAGATTGTTGTTTTTTCGCAATATTTTTAGAAATTTGGGCTCTTTTAGTAACATTAACACCTGTGCTGAAGCATCTTTTATGATCATTAATTGTCTTTCAGGATTCATTCTGGGTTTTATTTTGTTTATTTGATGAAAATGAGCAACAATACACACCTTGGATACATTTTTGTTTGATTTGTGTCGAGTGAGATTTTCACCTAGAACTCAAAGGGTGGGGTATTGGCACTTTTCATGGAAAAATGTGAAAAATTAAATTTTCTAAAAATGAAATAAATGCCTTCTAAACACCTTAATCATTCACTCTAAAACAGAAGATTGTTGTTTTTCGCAATATTTTTAGAAATTTGGGCTCTTTTAGTAACATTAACACTTTCGCTGAAGCAAATTTTATGCTCATTTCTTGTATTTCAAGGTTAAATCTGGGTTTTATTTTGTTCATTTGATGAAAATGAACAACAATACACACCTTGGATACATTTTTGTTTGATTTGTGTCGAGTGAGATTTTCACCTTGAACCAAAAGGGGGGGGGTATTGGCACTTTTCATGGAAAAATGTGAAATATTAAATTTTCTAAAAATGAAATAAATGCCTTCTAAACACCTCAAACATTCAGTCTAAAACAGGAGATTGTTGTTTTTCGCAATATTTTAGAAATTTGGGCTCTTTTAGTAACGTTAACACCTGGGCTGAAGCATCTTTTATGATCATTTATTGTCTTTCAGGATACATTCTGGGTTTTATTTTGTTTATTTGATGAAAATGAACAACATTAAACACCTTGGATACATTTTTGTTTGATTTGTGTCGAGTGAGATTTTCACCTAGAACCCAAGGGTGGGGTATTGGCACTTTTCATGGAAAAATGTGAAAAATTAAATTTTCTAAAATGAAATAAATGCCTTATAAACACCTCAAACATTCACTCTAAAACAGAAGATTTTTGTTTTTTTCGCAATATTTTTAGAAATTTGGGCTCTTTTAGTAACATTAAACACTTTCGCTGAAGCAACTTTTATGCTCATTTTCTTGTATTTCAAGGTTAATTCTGGGTTTTATTTTGTTTATTTGATGAAAATGAACAACAATACACACCATGGAAACATTTTTGTTTGATTTGTTTCGAGTGAGATTTCCACCTAGAACCCAAAGGGTGGGGTATTGGCACTTTTCATGGAAAAATGTGAAAAATTAAATTTTCTAAAAATGAAATAAATGCCTTCTAAACACCTCAAACATTCATCCTAAAACAGAAGATTGTTGTTTTTCGCAATATTTTTAGAAATTTGGGCTCTTTTAGTAACATAAACACCTGGGCTGAAGCATCTTTTATGATCATTAATTGTCTTTCAGGATTCATTCTGGGTTTTATTTTGTTTATTTGATGAAAATGAACAACAATACACACCTTGGATACATTTTTGTTTGATTTGTGTCGAGTGAGATTTTCACCTAGAACCCAAAGGGGGGGGGTATTGGAATTTTTCATGCAAAAATGTGAAAAATTAAATTTTCTAAAAATGAAATAAATTCCTTATAAACACCTCAAACATTCACACTAAAACAGAAGATTGTTGTTTTTTCGCAATATTTTTAGAAATTTGGGCTCTTTTAGTAACATTAACACTTTCGCTGAAGCAACTTTTATGCTCATTTCTTGTATTTCAAGGTTAATTCTGGGTTTTATTTTGTTTATTTGATGAAAATGAACAACAATACACACCATGGAAACATTTTTGTTTGATTTGTTTCGAGTGAGATTTCCACCTAGAACCCAAAGGGTGGGGTATTGGCACTTTTCATGGAAAAAATGTGAAAAATTAAATTTTCTAAAAATGAAATAAATGCCTTCTAAACACCTCAAACATTCATCCTAAAACAGAAGATTGTTGTTTTTTCGCAATATTTTTAGAAATTTGGGCTCTTTTAGTAACATTAACACCTGGGCTGAAGCATCTTTTATGATCATTAATTGTCTTTCAGGATTCATTCTGGGTTTTATTTTGTTTATTTGATGAAAATGAGCAACAATACACACCTTGGATACATTTTTGTTTGATTTGTGTCGAGTGAGATTTTCACCTAGAACCCAAAGGGTGGGGTATTGGCACTTTTCATGGAAAAATGTGAAAAATTAAATTTTCTAAAAATGAAATAAATGCCTTATAAACACCTCAAACATTCACTCTAAAACAGAAGATTGTTGTTTTTCGCAATATTTTTAGAAATTTGGGCTTTTTTAATAACATTAACACTTGCGCTGAAGCAACTTAAATGCTAATTTCTTGTCTTTCAGGATTAATTCTGGGTTTTATTTTGTTTATTTGATGAAAATGAACAACAATACACACCATGGAAACATTTTTGTTTGATTTGTGTCGAGTGAGATTTTCACCTAGAACCCAAAGGGGGGGGTATTGGCACTTTTCATGGAAAAATGTGAAAAATTAAATTTTCTAAAATTGAAATAAATGCCTTCTAAACACCTTAATCATTCACTCTAAAACAGAAGATTGTTGTTTTTTCGCAATATTTTTAGAAATTTGGGCTCTTTTAGTAACATTAACACTTTCGCTGAAGCAACTTTTATGCTCATTTCTTGTATTTCAAGGTTAAATCTGGGTTTTATTTTGTTCATTTGATGAAAATGAACAACAATACACACCTTGGATACATTTTTGTTTGATTTGTGTCGAGTGAGATTTTCACCTTGAACCCAAAGAGGGGGGGTATTGGCACTTTTCATGGAAAAATGTGAAATATTAAATTTTCTAAAAATGAAATAAATGCCTTCTAAACACCTCAAACATTCAGTCTAAAACAGGAGATTGTTGTTTTTCGCAATATTTTTAGAAATTTGGGCTCTTTTAGTAACGTTAACACCTGGGCTGAAGCATATTTTATGATCATTTATTGTCTTTCAGGATACATTCTGGGTTTTATTTTGTTTATTTGATGAAAATGAACAACAATAAACACCTTGGATACATTTTTGTTTGATTTGTGTTGAGTGAGATTTTCACCTAGAACCCAAAGGGTGGGGTATTGGCACTTTTCATGGAAAAATGTGAAAAATTAAATTTTCTAAAAATGAAATAAATGCCTTATAAACACCTCAAACATTCACTCTAAAACAGAAGATTGTTGTTTTTCGCAATATTTTTAGAAATTTGGGCTCTTTTAGTAACATTAACACTTTCGCTGAAGCAACTTTTATGCTCATTTTTTGTATTTCAAGGTTAATTCTGGGTTTTATTTTGTTTATTTGATGAAAATGAACAACTATACACACCATGGAAACATTTTTGTTTGATTTGTTCCGAGTGAGATTTTCACCTAGAACCCAAAGGGTGGGGTATTGGCACTTTTCATGGAAAAATGTGAAAAATTAAATTTTCTAAAAATGAAATAAATGCCTTCTAAACACCTCAAACATTCATCCTAAAACAGAAGATTGTTGTTTTTCGCAATATTTTTAGAAATTTGGGCTCTTTTAGTAACATTAACACCTGGGCTGAAGCATCTTTTATGATCATTAATTGTCTTTCAGGATTCATTCTGGGGTTTATTTTGTTTATTTGATGAAAATGAACAACAATACACACCTTGGATACATTTTGGTTTGATTTTGTGTCGAGTGAGATTTTCACCTAGAACCCAAAGGGGGGGGGTATTGGAATTTTTCATGCAAAAATGTGAAAAATTAAATTTTCCTAAAAATGAAATAAATGCCTTCTTAACTACTCAAACATTCACTCTAAAAACAGCAGATTGTTGTTTTTCGCAATATTTTTAGAAATTTGGGCTTTTTTAATAACATTAACGCTTGCGCTGAAGCAACTTAAATGCTAATTTCTTGTCTTTCAGGATTAATTCTGGGTTTTATTTTGTTTATTTGATGAAAATGAACAACAACACACACCTTGGATACATTATTGTTTGATTTGTGTTGAGTGAGATTTTCACCTAGAACCCAAAGGGGCGGGGGGTTTTGGCACTTTTCATGGAAAAATGTGAAAAATTAAATTTTCTAAAAATGAAATAAATGCCTTCTAAACACCTCAAACATTCATCCTAAAACAGAAGATTGTTGTTTTTTCGCAATATTTTTAGAAATTTGGGCTCTTTTAGTAACATTAACACCTGTGCTGAAGCATCTTTTATGATCATTAATTGTCTTTCAGGATTTCATTCTGGGTTTTATTTTGTTTATTTGATGAAAATGAGCAACAATACACACCTTGGATACATTTTTGTTTGATTTGTGTCGAGTGAGACTTTCACCTAGAACTCAAAGGGTGGGGTATTGGCACTTTTCATGGAAAAATGTGAAAAATTAAATTTTCTAAAAATGAAATAAATGCCTTCTAAACACCTTAATCATTCACTCTAAAACAGAAGATTGTTGTTTTTTCGCAATATTTTTAGAAATTTGGCTCTTTTAGTAACATTAACACTTTCGCTGAAGCAAATTTTATGCTCATTTCTTGTATTTCAAGGTAAATCTGGGTTTTATTTTGTTCATTTGATGAAAATGAACAACAATACACACCTTGGATACATTTTTGGTTTGATTTGTGTCGAGTGAGATTTTCACCTTGAACCAAAAGGGGGGGGGGTATTGGCACTTTTCATGGAAAAATGTGAAATATTAAATTTTCTAAAAATGAAATAAATGCCTTCTAAACACCTCAAACATTCAGTCTAAAACAGGAGATTGTTGTTTTTCGCAATATTTTTAGAAATTTGGGGCTCTTTTAGTAACGTTAACACCTGGGCTGAAGCATCTTTTATGATCATTTATTGTATTTCAGGATACATTCTGGGTTTTATTTTGTTTATTTGATGAAAATGAACAACAATAAACACCTTGGATACATTTTTGTTTGATTTGTGTCGAGTGAGATTTTCACCTAGAACCCAAAGGGTGGGGTATTGGCACTTTTCATGGAAAAATGTGAAAAATTAAATTTTCTAAAAATGAAATAAATGCCTTATAAACACCTCAAACATTCACTCTAAAACAGAAGATTTTTGTTTTTCGCAATATTTTTTAGAAATTTGGGCTCTTTTAGTAACATTAACACTTTCGCTGAAGCAACTTTTATGCTCATTTCTTGTATTTCAAGGTTAATTCTGGGTTTTATTTTGTTTATTTGATGAAAATGAACAACTATACACACCATGGAAACATTTTTGTTTGATTTGTTCCGAGTGAGATTTTCACCTAGAACCCAAAGGGTGGGGTATTGGCACTTTTCATGGAAAAATGTGAAAAATTAAATTTTCTCTAAATGAAATAAATGCCTTCTAAACACCTCAAACATTCATCCTAAAACAGAAGATTGTTGTTTTTCGCAATATTTTTAGAAATTTGGGCTCTTTAGTAACATAAACACCTGGGCTGAAGCATCTTTTATGATTTTTAATTGTCTTTCAGGATTCATTCTGGGTTTTATTTTGTTTATTTGATGAAAATGAACAACAATACACACCTTGGATACATTTTTGTTTGATTTGTGTCGAGTGAGATTTTCACCTAGAACCCAAAGGGGGGGGGTATTGGAATTTTTCATGCAAAACTGTGAAAAATTAAATTTTCTAAAAATGAAATAAATGCCTTCTTAACTACTCAAACATTCACTCTAAAACAGCAGATTGTTGGTTTTCGCAATATTTTTAGAAATTTGGGCTTTTTTAATAACATTAACACTTGCGCTGAAGCAACTTAAATGCTAATTTCTTGTCTTTCAGGATTAATTCTGGGTTTTATTTTGTTTATTTGATGAAAAATGAACAACAACACACACCTTGGATACATTATTGTTTGATTTGTGTTGAGTGAGATTTTCACCTAGAACCCAAAGGGGCGGGGGGTTTTGGCACTTTTCATGGAAAAATGTGAAAAATTAAATTTTCTAAAAATGAAATAAATGCCTTCTAAACACCTCAAACATTCATCCTAAAACAGAAGATTGTTGTTTTTCGCATATTTTTAGAAATTTGGGCTCTTTTAGTAACATTAACACTTTCGCTGAAGCAACTTTTATGCTCATTTCTTGTATTTCAAAGTGAATTCTGGGTTTTATTTTGTTTATTTGATGAAAATGAACAACAATACACACCTTGGATACATTTTTGTTTGATTTGTGTCGAGTGAGATTTTCACCTTGAACCCAAAGGGGGGAGATTGGCACTTTTCATGGAAAAATGTGAAATATTAAATTTTCTAAAAATGAAATAAATGCCTTCTAAACACCTCAAACATTCAGTCTAAAGCAGAAGATTGTTGTTTTTCGCAATATTTTTAGGAAATTTGGGCTCTTTTAGTAACATTAACACTTTCGCTGAAGCAACTTTTATGCTTTTTTCTTGTATTTCAAGGTGAATTCTGGGTTTTATTTTGTTTATTTGATGAAAATGAACAACAATACACACCTTGGATACATTTTTGTTTGATTTGTGTCGAGTGAGATTTTCACCTAGAACCCAAATGTGGGGGTATTGGCACTCTTCATGGAAAAATGTTGAAAAATAAAATTTTCTAAAAATGACATAAATGCCTTCTAAACACCTCAAACATTCACTCTCAAACAGAAGATTGTTGTTTTTTCGCAATATTTTTAGAAATTTGGGCTCTTTTAGTAACATTAACACCTGGGCTGAAGCATCTTTTATGATAATTTATTGTCTTCCAGGATTAATTCTGGGTTTAATTTTGTTTATTTGATGAAAAATGAACAACAATACACACCATGGAAACATTTTTGTTTGATTTGTTTCGAGTGAGATTTTCACCTAGAACCCAAAGGGTGGGGTATTGGCACTTTTCATGGAAAAATGTGAAAAATTAAATTTCTAAAAATGAAAATAAATGCCTTCTAAACACCTCAAACATTCATCCTAAAACAGAAGATTGTTGTTTTTCTCGCAATATTTTTAGAAATTTGGGCTCTTTTAGTAACATTAACACCTGGGCTGAAGCATCTTTTATGATCATTAATTGTCTTTCAGGATTCATTCTGGGGTTTTATTTTGTTTATTTGATGAAAATGAACAACAATATACACCTTGGATACATTTTTGTTTGATTTGTGTCGAGTGAGATTTTCACCTAGAACCCAAAGGGGGGGGGTATTGGCACTTTCATGGAAAATGTGAAAAATTAAATTTTCTAAAAATGAAATAAATGCCTTCTTAACTACTCAAACATTCACTCTAAAACAGAAGATTGTTGTTTTTCGCAATATTTTTAGAAATTTGGGCTTTTTTATAACATTAACACTTGCGCTGAAGCAACTTAAATGCTAATTTCTTGTCTTTCAGGATTAATTCTGGGTTTTATTTTGTTTATTTGATGAAAATGAACAACAATACACACCATGGAAACATTTTTGTTTGATTTGTACCGAGTGAGATTTTCACCTAGAACCCAAATGTGGGGGTATTGGCACTCTTCATGGAAAAATGTGAAAAATAAAATTTTCTAAAAATGACATAAATGCCTTCTAAACACCTCAAACATTCACTCTCAACAGAAGATTGTTGTTTTTTCGCAATATTTTTAGAAATTTGGGGCTCTTTTAGTAACATTAACACCTGGGCTGAAGCATCTTTTATGATAATTTATTGTCTTCCAGGATTAATTCTGGGTTTAATTTTGTTTATTTGATGAAAATGAACAACAATACACACCATGGGAAACATTTTTGTTTGATTTGTATCGAGTGAGATTTTCACCTAGAACCCAAAGGGTGGTGGTATTGGCACTTTTCATGGAAAAATGGAAAAATTAAATTTCCTAAAAATGAAATAAATGCCTTCTAAACACCTTAAACATTCTCTCTAAAACAGAAGATTGTTGTTTTTCGCATATTTTTAGAAATTTGGGCTCTTTTAGTAACATTAACACTTTCGCTGAAGCATCTTTTATGCTCATTTCTTGTATTTCAAGGTTAATTCTGGGTTTTATTTTGTTTATTTGATGAAAATGAACAACAATACACACCTGGATACATTTTTGTTTGATTTGTGTCGAGTGAGATTTTCACCTAGAACCCAAAGGGGGGGTATTGGCACTTTTCATGGAAAAATGTGAAAAATTAAATTTTCTAAAAATGAAATAAATGCCTTCTAAACACCTCAAACATTCAGTCTAAAACAGAAGATTGTTGTTTTTCGCAATATTTTTAGAAATTTGGGCTCTTTTAGTAACATTAACACCTGGGCTGAAGCATCTTTTATGATCATTTATTGTCTTTCAGGATACATTCTGGGTTTTATTTTGTTTATTTGATGAAAATGAACAACAATAAACACCTTGGATACATTTTTGTTTGATTTGTGTCGAGTGAGATTTTCACCTAGAACCCAAAGGGTGGGGTATTGGCACTTTTCATGGAAAAATGTGAAAAATTAAATTTTCTAAAAATGAAATAAATGCCTTCTAAACACCTCAAACATTCAGTCTAAAACAGAAGATTGTTGTTTTTCGCAATATTTTTAGAAATTTGGGCTCTTTTAGTAACATTAACACCTGGGCTGAAGCATCTTTTATGATCATTTATTGTCTTTCAGGATACATTCTGGGTTTTATTTTGTTTATTTGATGAAAATGAACAACAATAAACACCTTGGATACATTTTTGTTTGATTTGTGTCGAGTGAGATTTTCACCTAGAACCCAAAGGGAGGGGTATTGGCACTTTTCTTGGAAAAATGTGAAAAATTAAATTTTCTAAAAATGAAATAAATGCCTTCTAAACACCTCAAACATTCATCCTTTAACAGAAGATTGTTGTTTTTCGCAATATTTTTAGAAATTTAGGCTCTTTTAGTAACATTAACACCTGGGCTGAAGCATCTTTTATGATCATTAATTGTCTTTCAGGATTCATTCTGGGTTTTATTTTGTTTATTTGATGAAAATGAACAACAATACACACCTTGGATACATTTTTGTTTGATTTGTGTCGATTGAGATTTTCACCTAGAACCCAAAGGGGGGGGTATTGGCACTTTTCATGGAAAAATGTGAAAAATTAAATTTTCTAAAAATGTAATAAATGCCTTATAAACACCTCAAACATTCACTCTAAAACAGAAGATTGTTGTTTTTTGCAATATTTCTAGAAATTTGGGCTTTTTTAATAACATTAACACTTGCGCTGAAGCAACTTAAATGCTAATTTCTTGTCTTTCAGGATTAATTCTGGGTTTTATTTTGTTTATTTGATGAAAATGAACAACAATACACACCATGGAAACATTTTTGTTTGATTTGTGTCGAGTGAGATTTTCACCTAGAACTCAAAGGGTGGGGTATTGGCACTTTTCATGGAAAAATGTGAAAAATTAAATTTTCTAAAAATGAAATAAATGCCTTCTAAACACCTACAACATTCACTCTAAAACAGAAGATTGTTGTTTTTCGCAATATTTTTAGAAATTTGGGCTCTTTTAGTAACATTAACACTTTCGCTGAAGCATCTTTTATGCTCATTTCTTGTATTTCAAGGTTAATTCTGGGTTTTATTTTGTTTATTTGATGAAAATGAACAACAATACACACCTTGGATACATTTTTGTTTGATTTGTGTCGAGTGAGATTTTCACCTAGAACCCAAAGGGGGGGTATTGGCACTTTTCATGGAAAAATGTGAAAAATTAAATTTTCTAAAAATGAAATAAATGCCTTCTAAACACCTCAAACATTCAGTCTAAAACAGAAGATTATTGTTTTTCGCAATATTTTTAGAAATTTGGGCTCTTTTAGTAACATTAACACCTGGGCTGAAGCATCTTTTATGATCATTTATTGTCTTTCAGGATACATTCTGGGTTTTATTTTGTTTATTGATGAAAATGAACAACAATAAACACCTTGGATACATTTTTGTTTGATTTGTGTCGAGTGAGATTTTCACCTAGAACCCAAAGGGTGGGGTATTGGCACTTTTCATGGAAAAATGTGAAAAATTAAATTTTCTAAAAATGAAATAAATGCCTTATAAACACCTCAAACATTCACTCTAAAATAGAAGATTGTTGTTTTTCGCAATATTTTTAGAAATTTGGGCTCTTTTAGTAACATTAACACTTTCGCTGAAGCAACTTTTATGCTCATTTCTTGTATTTCAAGGTTAATTCTGGGTTTTATTTTGTTTATTTGATGAAAATGAACAACAATACACACCATGGAAACATTTTTGTTTGATTTGTTACGAGTGAGATTTTCACCTAGAACCCAAAGGGTGGGGTATTGGCACTTTTCATGGAAAAATGTGAAAAATTAAATTTTCTAAAAATGAAATACTTGCCTTATAAACACCTCAAACATTCACTCTAAAACAGAAAATTGTTGTTTTTCGCAATATTTTTTAAAATTTGGGCTCTTTTAGTAACATTAACATCTGGGCTGAAGCATCTTTTATGATCATTTATTGTCTTTCAGGATACATTCTGGGTTTTATTTTGTTTATTTGATGAAAATGAACAACAATACACACCATGGAAACATTTTTGATTGATATGTGTCGAGTGAGATTTTCACCTAGAACCCAAAGGGGGGGGTATTGGCACTTTTCATGGAAAAATGTGAAAAATTAAATTTTCTAAAAATGATATAAATGCCTTATAAACACCTCAAACATTCACTCTAAAACAGAAGATTGTTGTTTTTCGCAATATTTTTAGAAATTTGGGCTTTTTTAATAACATTAACACTTGCGCTGAAGCAACTTAAATGCTAATTTCTTGTCTTTCAGGATTAATTCTGGGTTTTATTTTGTTTATTTGATGAAAATGAACAACAATACACACCATGGAAACATTTTTGTTTGATTTGTGTCGAGTGAGATTTTCACCTAGAACTCAAAGGGTGGGGTATTGGCACTTTTCATGGAAAAATGTGAAAAATTAAATTTTCTAAAAATGAAATAAATGCCTTCTAAACACCTACAACATTCACTCTAAAACAGAAGATTGTTGTTTTTCGCAATATTTTTAGAAATTTGGGCTCTTTAAGTAACATTAACACTTTCGCTGAAGCAAATTTTATGCTCATTTCTTGTATTTCAAGGTTAATTCTGGGTTTTATTTTGTTTATTTGATGAAAATGAACAACAACACACACCTTGGATACATTTTTGTTTGATTTGTGTCGAGTGAGATTTTCACCTAGAACCCAAAGGTGGGGGTATTGGCACTCTTCATGGAAAAATGTGAAAAATAAAATTTTCTAAAAATGACATAAATGCCTTCTAAACACCTCAAACATTCACTCTCAAACAGAAGATTGTTGTTTTTCGCAATATTTTTAGAAATTTGGGCTCTTTTAGTAACATTAACACCTGGGCTGAAGCATCTTTTATGTTCATTTATTGTCTTTCAGGATTCATTCTGGGTTTTATTTTGTTTATTTGATGAAAATGAACAACAATACACACCTAGGATACATTTTTGCTTGATTTGTGTCGAGTGAGATTTTCACCTAGAACCCAAAGGGGGGGGTATTGGCACTTTTCATGGGGAAATGTGAAAAATTAAATTTTCTAAAAATGAAATAAATGCCTTCTAAACACCTAAAACATTCACTCTAAAACAGAAGATTGTTGTTTTTCGCAATATTTTTAGAAATTTGGGCTCTTTTAGTAACATTAACACCTGGGCTGAAGCATCTTTTATGCTCATTTCTTGTCTTCCAGGATTAATTCTGGGTTTTATTTTGTTTATTTGATGAAAATGAACAACAATACACACCATGGAAACATTTTTGTTTGATTTGTGTCAAGTCAGATTTTCACCTAGAACCCAAAGGGGGGGTATTGGCACTTTTCATGGAAATATGTGAAAAATTAATTTCTCTAAAAATGAAATAAATGCCTTCTAAACACCTTAAACATTCACTCTAAAACAGAAGATTGTTGTTTTTCGCAATATTTTTAGAAATTTGGGCTCTTTTAGTAACATTAACACTTGCGCTGAAGCAACTTTTATGCTCATTTCTTGTATTTCAAGGTTAATTCTGGGTTTTATTTTGTTTATTTGATAAAAATGAACAACAGCACACACCTTGGATACATTTTTGTTTGATTTGTGTCGAGTGAGATTTTCACCTAGAACCCAAAGGTGGGGGTATTGGCACTCTTCATGGAAAAATGTAAAAAATAAAATTTTCTAAAAATGACATAAATGCCTTCTAAACACCTCAAACATTCACTCTCAAACAGAAGATTGTTGTTTTTCGCAATATTTTTAGAAATTTGGGCTCTTTTAGTAACAATAACACCTGGGCTGAAGCATCTTTTATGATCATTTATTGTCTTTCAGGATTCATTCTGGGTTTTATTTTGTTTATTTGATGAAAATGAACAACAACACACACCTTGGATACATTATTGTTTGATTTGTGTTGAGTGAGATTTTCACCTAGAACCCAAAGGGGCGGGCACTTTTTATGGAAAAATGTGAAAAATTAATAAATGCCTTCTAAACAACTTAAACATTCATCCTAAAACAGAAGATTGTTGTGTTTCGCAATATTTTTAGAAATTTGGACTCTTTTAGTAACATTAACATTTGCGCTGAAGCAACTTAAATGCTAATTTCTTGTCTTTCAGGATTAATTCTGGGTTTAATTTTGTTTATTTGATGAAAATGAACAACAATACACACCATGGAAACATTTTTGTTTGATTTGTGTCGAGTGAGATTTTCACCTAGAACTCAAAGGGTGGGGTATTGGCACTTTTCATGGAAAAATGTGAAAAATTAAATTTTCTAAAAATGAAATAAATGCCTTCTAAACACCTACAACATTCACTCTTAAACAGAAGATTGTTGTTTTTCGCAATATTTTTAGAAATTTGGGCTCTTTTAGTAACATTAACACTTTCGCTGAAGCATCTTTTATGCTCATTTCTTGTATTTCAAGGTTAATTCTGGGTTTTATTTTGTTTATTTGATGAAAATGAACAACAATACACACCTTGGATACATTTTTGTTTGATTTGTGTCGAGTGAGATTTTCACCTAGAACCCAAAGGGGGGGTATTGGCACTTTTCATGGAAAAATGTGAAAAATTAAATTTTCTAAAAATGAAATAAATGCCTTCTAAACACCTCAAACATTCAGTCTAAAACAGAAGATTATTGTTTTTCGCAATATTTTTAGAAATTTGGGCTCATTTAGTAACATTAACACCTGGGCTGAAGCATCTTTTATGATCATTTATTGTCTTTCCGGATACATTCTGGGTTTTATTTTGTTTATTTGATGAAAATGAACAACAATAAACACCTTGGATACATTTTTGTTTGATTTGTGTCGAGTGAGATTTTCACCTAGAACCCAAAGGGTGGGGTATTGGCACTTTTCATGGAAAAATGTGAAAAATTAAATTTTCTAAGAATGAAATATATGCCTTATAAACACCTCAAACATTCATTCTAAAATAGAAGATTGTTGTTTTTCGCAATATTTTTAGAAATTTGGGCTCTTTAAGTAATATTAACACTTTCGCTGAAGCTACTTTTATGCTCATTTCTTGTATTTCAAGGTTAATTCTGGGTTTTATTTTGTTTATTTGATGAAAATGAACAACAATGCACACCATGGAAACATTTTTGTTTGATTTGTTTCGAGTGAGATTTTCACCTAGAACCCAAAGGGTGGGGTATTGGCACTTTTCATGGAAAAATGTGAAAAATTAAATATTCTAAAAATGAAATACTTGCCTTATAAACACCTCAAACATTCCCTCTAAAACAGAAAATTGTTGTTTTTCGCAATATTTTTTAAAATTTGGGCTCTTTTAGTAACATTAACATCTGGGCTGATGCATCTTTTATGATCATTTATTGTCTTTCAGGATACATTCTGGGTTTTATTTTGTTTATTTGATGAAAATGAACAACAATACACACCATGGAAACATTTTTGATTGATATGTGTCGAGTGAGATTTTCACCTAGAACCCAAAGGGGGGGGTATTGGCACTTTTCATGGAAAAATGTGAAAAATTAAATTTTCTAAAAATGAAATAAATGCCTTATAAACACCTCAAACATTCACTGTAAAACAGAAGATTGTTGTTTTTCGCAATATTTTTAGAAATTTGGGCTTTTTTAGTAACATTAACACTTGCGCTGAAGCAACTAAAATGCTAATTTCTTGTCTTTCAGGATTAATTCTGGGTTTTATTTTGTTTATTTGATGAAAATGAACAACAATACACACCATGGAAACATTTTTGTTTGATTTGGGTCGAGTGAGATTTTCACCTAGAACTCAAAGGGTGGGGTATTGGCACTTTTCATGGAAAAATGTGAAAAATTAAATTTTCTAAAAATGAAATAAATGCCTTCTAAACACCTACAACATTCACTCTAAAACAGAAGATTGTTGTTTTTTCGCAATATTTTTAGAAATTTGGGCTCTTTAAGTAACATTAACACTTTCGCTGAAGCAACTTTTATGCTCATTTCTTGTATTTCAAGGTTTATTCTGGGTTTTATTTTGTTTATTTGATGAAAATGAACAACAACACACACCTTGGATACATTTTTGTTTGATTTGTGTCGAGTGAGATTTTCACCTAGAACCCAAAGGTGGGGGTATTGGCACTCTTCATGGAAAAATGTGAAAAATAAAATTTTCTAAAAATGACATAAATGCCTTCTAAACACCTCAAACATTCACTCTCAAACAGAAGATTGTTGTTTTTCGCAATATTTTTAGAAATTTGGGCTCTTTTAGTAACATTAACACCTGGGCTGAAGCATCTTTTATGGTCATTTATTGTCTTTCAGGATTCATTCTGGGTTTTATTTTGTTTATTTGATGAAAATGAACAACAATACACACCTAGGATACATTTTTGCTTGATTTGTGTCGAGTGAGATTTTCACCTAGAACCCAAAGGGGGGGGTATTGGCACTTTTCATGGGGAAATGTGAAAAATTAAATTTTCTAAAAATGAAATAAATGCCTTCTAAACACCTAAAACATTCACTCTGAAACAAAAGATTGTTGTTTTTCGCAATATTTTTAGAAATTTGGGCTCTTTTAGTAACATTAACACCTGGGCTTAAGCATCTTTTATGCTCATTTCTTGTCTTCCAGGATTAATTCTGGGTTTTATTTTGTTTATTTGATGAAAATGAACAACAATACACACCATGGAAACATTTTTGTTTGATTTGTGTCAAGTCAGATTTTCACCTAGAACCCAAAGGGGGTGTATTGGCACTTTTCATGGAAATATGTGAAAAATTAATTTCTCTAAAAATGAAATAAATGCCTTCTAAACACCTTAAACATTCACTCTAAAACAGAAGATTGTTGTTTTTCGCAATATTTTTAGAAATTTGGGCTCTTTTAATAACATTAACACTTCCGCTGAAGCAACTTTTATGCTCATTTCTTGTATTTCAAGGTTAATTCTGGGTTTTATTTTGTTTATTTGATGAAAATGAACAACAGCACACACCTTGGATACATTTTTGTTTGATTTGTGTCGAGTGAGATTTTCACCTAGAACCCAAAGGTGGGGGTATTGGCACTCTTCATGGAAAAATGTAAAAAATAAAATTTTCTAAAAATGACATAAATGCCTTCTAAACACCTCAAACATTCACTCTCAAACAGAAGATTGTTGTTTTTCGCAATATTTTTAGAAATTTGGGCTCTTTTAGTAACAATAACACCTGGGCTGAAGCATCTTTTATGATCATTTATTGTCTTTCAGGATTCATTCTGGGTTTTATTTTGTTTATTTGATGAAAATGAACAACAACACACACCTTGGATACATTATTGTTTGATTTGTGTTGAGTGAGATTTTCACCTAGAACCCAAAGGGGCGGGCACTTTTTATGGAAAAATGTGAAAAATTAAATTTTCTAAAAATAAAATAAATGCCTTCTAAACAACTTAAACATTCATCCTAAAACAGAAGATTGTTGTGTTTCGCAATATTTTTAGAAATTTGGACTCTTTTAGTAACATTAACATTTGCGCTGAAGCAACTTAAATGCTAATTTCTTGTCTTTCAGGATTAATTCTGGGTTTAATTTTGTTTATTTGATGAAAATGAACAAAAATACACACCATGGAAACATTTTTGTTTGATTTGTGTCGAGTGAGATTTTCACCTAGAACCCAATGGGGGGGGATGGCACTTTTCATGGAAAAATGTAAAAAATTAAATTTTTTAAAAATGAAATAAATGCCTTCTAAACACCTCAAACATTCACTCTAAAACAGAAGATTGTTGTTTTTCACAATATTTTTAGAAATTTGGTATCTTTTAGTAACATTAACACTTTCGCTGAAGCTACTTTTATGCTCATTTCTTGTCTTTCAAGGTTAATTCTGGGTTTTATTTTGTTTATTTGATGAAAATGAACAACAATACACACCATGGAAACATTTTTGTTTGATTTTAGTCGAGTGAGATTTTCACCTAGAACCCAAAGGGGGGGTATTGGCACTTTTCATGGAAATATGTGAAAAATTAAATTTTCTAAAAATGAAATAAATGCCTTATTAACACCTCAAACATTCACTCTAAAATAGAAGATTGTTGTTTTTCGCAATATTTTTAGAAATTTGGGCTCTTTAAGTAACATTAACACTTCCGCTGAAGCTACTTTTATGCTCATTTCTTGTATTTCAAGGTTAATTCTGGGTTTTATTTTGTTTATTTGATGAAAATGAACAACATTACACACCATGGAAACATTTTTGTTTGATTTGTTTCGAGTAAGATTTTCACCTAGAACCCAAAGGGTGGGGTATTGGCACTTTTCATGGAAAAATGTGAAAAATTAAATTTCCTAAAAATGAAATACTTGCCTTATAAACACCTCAAACATTCACTCTAAAACAGAAAATTGTTGTTTTTCGCAATATTTTTTAAAATTTGGGCTCTTTTAGTAACATTAACATCTGGGCTGAAGCATCTTTTATGATCATTTATTGTCTTTCAGGATACATTCTGGGTTTTATTTTGTTTATTTGATGAAAATGAACAACAATACACACCATGGAAACATTTTTAATTGATATGTGTCGAGTGAGATTTTCACCTAGAACCCAAAGGGGGGGGTATTGGCACTTTTCATGGAAAAATGTGAAAAATTAAATTTTCTAAAAATGAAATAAATGCCTTATAAACACCTCAAACATTCACTGTAAAACAGAAGATTGTTGTTTTTCGCAATATTTTTAGAAATTTGGGCTTTTTTAATAACATTAACACTTGCGCTGAAGCAACTAAAATGCTAATTTCTTGTCTTTCAGGATTAATTCTGGGTTTTATTTTGTTTATTTGATGAAAATGAACAACAATACACACCATGGAAACATTTTTGTTTGATTTGTGTCGAGTGAGATTTTCACCTAGAACTCAAAGGGTGGGGTATTGGCACTTTTCATGGAAAAATGTGAAAAATTAAATTTTCTAAAAATGAAATAAATGCCTTCTAAACACCTACAACATTCACTCTAAAACAGAAGATTGTGGTTTTTCGCAATATTTTTAGAAATTTGGGCTCTTTAAGTAACATTAACACTTTCGCTGAGGCAACTTTTATGCTCATTTCTTGTATTTCAAGGTTAATTCTGGGTTTTATTTTGTTTATTTGATGAAAATGAACAACAACACACACCTTGGATACATTTTTGTTTGATTTGTGTCGAGTGAGATTTTCACCTAGAACCCAAAGGTGGGGGTATTGGCACTCTTCATGGAAAAATGTGAAAAATAAAATTTTCTAAAAATGACATAAATGCCTTCTAAACACCTCAAACATTCACTCTCAAACAGAAGATTGTTGTTTTTCGCAATATTTTTAGAAATTTGGGCTCTTTTAGTAACATTAACACCTGGGCTGAAGCATCTTTTATGGTCATTTATTGCCTTTCAGGATTCATTCTGGGTTTTATTTTGTTTATTTGATGAAAATGAACAACAATACACACCTAGGATACATTTTTGCTTGATTTGTGTCGAGTGAGATTTTCACCTAGAACCCAAAGGGGGTATTGGCACTTTTCATGGGGAAATGTGAAAAATTAAATTTTTTAAAAATGAAATAAATGCCTTCTAAACACCTAAAACATTCACTCTAAAACAAAAGATTGTTGTTTTTCGCAATATTTTTAGAAATTTGGGCTCTTTTAGTAACATTAACACCTGGGCTGAAGCATCTTTTTATGCTCATTTCTTGTCTTCCAGGATTAATTCTGGGTTTTATTTTGTTTATTTGATGAAAATGAACAACAATACACACCATGGAAACATTTTTGTTTGATTTGTGTCAAGTCAGATTTTCACCTAGAACCCAAAGGGGGGGGGTATTGGCACTTTTCATGGAAATATGTGAAAAATTAATTTCTCTAAAAATGAAATAAATGCCTTCTAAACACCTTAAACATTCACTCTTAAACAGAAGATGTTGTTGTTTTTTCGCAATATTTTTAGAAATTTGGGCTCTTTTAGTAACAATAACACTTGCGCTGAAGCAACTTTTATGCTCATTTCTTGTATTTCAAGGGTTAATTCTGGGTTTTATTTTGTTTATTTGATGAAAATGAACAACAGCACACACCTGGATACAGTTTTTGTTTGATTTGTGTCGAGTGAGATTTTCACCTAGAACCCAAAGGTGGGGGTATTGGCACTCTTCATGGAAAAATGTAAAAATAAAATTTTCTAAAAATGACATAAATGCCTTCTAAACACCTCAAACATTCACTCTCAAACAGAAGATTGTTGTTTTTCGCAATATTTTTAGAAATTTGGGCTCTTTTAGTAACAATAACACCTGGGCTGAAGCATCTTTTATGATCATTTATTGTCTTTCAGGATTCATTCTGGGTTTTATTTTGTTTATTTGATGAAAATGAACAACAACACACACCTTGGATACATTATTGTTTGATTTGTGTTGAGTGAGATTTTCACCTAGAACCCAAAGGGGCGGGCACTTTTTATGGAAAAATGTGAAAAATTAAATTTTCTAAAAATAAAATAAATGCCTTCTAAACAACTTAACATTCATCCTAAAACAGAAGATTGTTGTGTTTCGCAATATTTTTAGAAATTTGGACTCTTTTAGTAACATTAACATTTGCGCTGAAGCAACTTAAATGCTAATTTCTTGTCTTTCAGGATTAATTCTGGGTTTAATTTTGTTTATTTGATGAAAATGAACAAAAAATACACACCATGGAAACATTTTTGTTTGATTTGTGTCGAGTGAGATTTTCACCTAGAACCCAATGGGGGGGGGATGGCACTTTTCATGAAAAAATGTAAAAAGTTAAATTTTTTAAAAATGAAGATAAATGCCTTCTAAACACCTCAAACATTCACTCTAAACAGAAGATTGTTGTTTTTCACAATATTTTTAGAAATTTGGTATCTTTTAGTAACATTAACACTTTCGCTGAAGCAACTTTTATGCTCATTTCTTGTCTTTCAAGGTTAATTCTGGGTTTTATTTTGTTTATTTGATGAAAATGAACAACAATACACACCATGGAAACATTTTTTGTTTGATTTTAGTCGAGTGAGATTTTCACCTAGAACCCAAAGGGGGGGTATTGGCACTTTTCATGGAAATATGTGAAAAATTAAATTTCTAAAAATGAAATAAATGCCTTTTTAACTACTCAAATATTCACTCTAAAACAGAAGATTGTTGTTTTTCGTAATATTTTTAGAAATTTTGGCTCTTTTAATAACATTTACACTTGCGCTGAAGCATCTTTTTATGCTCATGTTCTTGTCTTTCAGGATTAATTCTGGGTTTTATTTTGTTTATTTGATGAAAATGAACAACAATACACACCATGGAAACATTTTTGTTTGATTTGTTTCGAGTGAGATTTTCACCTAGAACCCAAAGCGTTTTTTGGCACTTTTCATGGAAAAATGTGAAAATTAAATTTTCTAAAAATGAAATAAATGCCTTATAAACACCTCAAACATTCACTCTAAAACAGAACATTATTGTTTTTCGCAATATTTTTAGAAATTTGGGCTCTTTTTAGTAACATTAACACTTTCGCTGAAGCAACTTTTATGCTCATTTCTTGTATTTCAAGGTTAATTCTGGGTTTTATTTTGTTTAATTGATGAAAATGAACAATAATACACACCATGGAAACATTTTTGTTTGATTTGTGTCGTGTGAGATTTTCACCTAGAACCCAAAGGGGGGGGGTATTGGCACTTTTCATGGAAAATTTGTGAAAAATTAAATTTTCTAAAAATGAAATAAATGCCTTCTTAACTACTCAAACATTCACTCTAAAACAGAAGATTGTTGTTTTTTCGCATTATATTTTAGAAATTTGGCGCTTTTTAAATAGCATTAACCCTTGCGCTGAAGCATCTTTTATGCTCATTTCTTGTCTTTCAGGATTAATTCTGGGTTTTTATTTTATTTATTTGATGAAAATGAACAACAATACACACCTTGGATACATTTTTGTTTGATTTGTGTCGAGTGAGATTTTCACCTAGAACCCAAAGGGGGGGGTATTGGCACTTTTCATGGAAAAATGTGAAAAATTAAATTTTCTAAAAATGAAATAAATGCCTTCTAAACACCTCAAACATTCACTCTAAAACAGAAAATTATTGTTTTTCGCAATATTTTTAGAAATTTGGGCTCTTTTAGTAACATTAACACTTTCGCTGAAGCAACTTTTATGCTCATTTCTTGTATTTCAAGGTTAATTCTGGGTTTTATTTTGTTTATTTGATGAAAATGAACAATAATACACACCATGGAAACATTTTTGTTTGATTTGTGTCGAGTGAGATTTTCACCTAGAACCCAAAGGGGGGGGTATTGGCACTTTTCATGGAAAAATGTGAAAAATTAAATTTTCTAAAAATGAAATAAATGCCTTCTAAACACCTCAAACATTCACTCTAAAACAGAAAATTGTTGTTTTTCGCAATATTTTTAGAAATTTGGGCTCTTTTAGTAACATTAACACCTGGGCTGAAGCATCTTTTATGATCATTTATTGTCTTTCAGGTTTCATTCTGGGTTTTATTTTATTTATATGATGAAAATGAACAACAATACACACCTTGGATACATTTTTGGTTTGATTTGTGTCGAGTGAGAATTTCACCTAGAACCCAAAGGGGGGGGTATTGGCACTTTTCATGGAAAAATGTTAATAATGAAATTTTTTTTAAAATGAAATATATGCCTTCTAAACACCTTAAACATTCACTCTAAAACAGAAGATTGTTTTTTTCGCAATATTTTTAGAAATTTGGCCTCTTTTAGTACCATTAACACTTGCGCTGAAGCACCTTTTATGCTCATTTCTTGTCTTTCAGGATTAATTCTGGGTTTTATTTTGTTTATTTGATGAAAATGAACAACAATACACACCATGGAAACATTTTTGTTTGATTTGTGTCAAGTGAGATTTTCACCTAGAACCCAAAGGGGGGGGTATTGGCACTTTTCATGGAAAAATGTGAAAAATTAAATTTTCTAAAAATGAAATAAATGCCTTATAAAAACCCCAAACATTCACTCTAAAACAAAATATTGTAGTTTTTTTCGCAATATTTTTAGAAATTTTGGCTCTTTTAGTAACATTAACACCTGGGCGGAAGCATCTTTTATGATCATTTATTGTCTTTCAGGATACATTCTGGGTTTTATTTTGTTTATTTGATGAAAATGAACAACAATAAACACCTTGGATACATTTTTGTTTGATTTGTGTCGAGTGAGATTTCACCTAGAACCCAAAGGTGGGGGTATTGGCACTTTTCATGGAAAAATGTGAAAAATTAAATTTTCAAAAAATGAAATAAATGCTTTCTAAAAACCTCAAACATTCACTCTAAAACAGAAGAATGTTTTTTTTCGCAATATTTTTAGAAATTTGGGCTCTTTTAGTAACATTAACACCTGGGCTGAAGCATCTTTTATGATCATTTATTGTCTTTCAGGATACATTCTGGGTTTTATTTTGTTTATTTGATGAAAATGAACAACAATACACCACTTGGATACATTTTTGTTTGATTTGTGTCGAGTGAGATTTTCACCTAGAACCCCAAGGGGGGGTATTGGCACTTTTCATGGAAAAATGTGAAAAATTAAATTTTCTAAAAATGAAATTAATGCCTTATAAACACCTCAAACATTCATCCTAAAACAGAAAATTGTTGTTTTTCGCAATATTTTTAGAAATTTGGGCTCTTTTAGTAACATTAACACCTGGGCTGAAGCATCTTTTATAATCATTTATTGTCTTTCAGGATACATTCTGGGTTTTATTTTGTTTATTTGATGAAAAAATGAACAACAATACACACCTTGGATACATTTTTGTTTGATTTGTGTCGAGTGAGATTTTCACCTAGAACCCAAAGGGGGGGGTATTGGCACTTTTCATGGAAAAATGTGAAAAATTAAATTTTCTAAAAATGAAATAAATGCCTTATAAACACCTCAAACATTCACTCTAAAACAGAAGATATTTGTTTTTCGCAATATTTTTAGAAATTTGGGCTCTTTTAGTAACATTTACACTTGGGCTGAAGCATCTTTTATATTCACTTTTTGTCTTTCAGGATTCATTCTGGGTTTTATTTTGTTTATTTGATGAAAATGAACAACAATACACACCTTGGATACATTTTTGTTTGATTTGTTTCGAGTGAGATTTTCACCTAGAACCCAAAGGGGTATCGGCACTTTTCATGGAAAAATGTGAATAATTAAATTTTCTAAAAATGAAATAAATGCCTTCTAAACACCTCAAACATTCGCTCTAAAACAGAAGATTGTTGTTTTTCGCAATATTTTTAGAAATTTGGGCTCTTTTAGTAACATTAACACTTGCGCTGAAGCATCTTTTATGTTCATTTATTGTCTTTCAGGATACATTCTGGGTTTTATTTTGTTTATTTGATGAAAATGAACAACAATACACACCTTGGATACATTTTTGTTTGATTTGTGTCGAGTGAGATTTTCACCTAGAACCCAAAGGGGGGGGTATTGGCACTATTCATGGAAAAATGTGAAAAATTAAATTTTCTAAAAATGAAATAAATGCCTTCTAAACACCTCAAACATTCACTCTAAAACAGAAGATTGTTGTTTTTTCGCAATATTTTTAGAAATTTGGGTTCTTTTAGTAACATTAACACCTGGGCTGAAGCATCTTTTATGATCATTTATTGTCTTTCAGGATACATTCTGGGTTTTATTTTGTTTATTTGATGAAAATGAACAACAATAAACACCTTGGATACATTTTTGTTGGATTGGTGTCGAGTGAGATTTTCACCTAGAACCCAAAGGTGGGGGGGGGTGTTGGCACTTTTCCTGGAAAAATGTGAAAAATTAAATCTTCTAAAAATGACATAAATGCCTTCTAAACACCTCAAAAATTCACTCTAAAAAAGAAGATTGTTGTTTTTCGCAATATTTTTAGAAATTTGGGCTCTTTTAGTAACATTAACACTTTCGCTGAAGCAACTTTTATGCTCATTTCTTGTATTTCAAGGTTAATTCTGGGTTTTATTTTGTTTATTTGATGAAAATGAACAATAATACACACCAAAGAAACATTTTTGTTTGATTTGTGTCGAGTGAGATTTTCACCTAGAACCCAAAGGGTGGGGTATTGGCACTTTTCATGGAAAAATGTGAAAAATTAAATTTTATAAAATGAAATAAATGCCTTATAAACACCTTAAACATTCACTCTAAAACAGAAAATTGTTGTTTTTTCGCAATATTTTTAGAAATTTGGGCTCTTTTAGTAACATTAACATCCGGGCTGAAGCATCCTTTATGATCATTTATTGTCTTTCAGGATACAATCTTGGTTTTATTTTGTTTATTTGATGAAAATGAACAACAATACACACCTTGGATACAATTTTGTTTGATTTGTGTCGAGGGAGATTTTCACCTTGAACCCAAAGGGGGGGGTATTGGCACTTTTCATGGAAAAATGTGAAAAATTAAATTTTCTAAAAATGAAATAAATGCCTTCTAAACACCTCAAACATTCACTCTAAAACAAAAGATTGTTGTTTTTCGCAATATTTTTAGAAATTTGGGCTCTTTTAGTAACATTAACACCTGGGCTGAAGCATCTTTTATGATTATTTATTGTCTTTCAGGATACATTCTGGGTTTTATTTTGTTTATTTGATGAAAATGAACACCAATTAACACCTTGGATACATTTTTGTTTGATTTGTGTCGAGTGAGATTTTCACCTAGAACCCAAAGGGGGGGGGGGGGGGTATTTGCACTTTTCATGGAAAAATGTGAAAAATTAAATTTTCTAAAAATGACATAAATGCTTTCTAAACACCTCAAACATTCACTCTAAAACAGAAAATTGTGTTTTTCGCAATATTTTTAGAAATTTGGGCTCTTTTAGTAACATTAACACCTGGGCTGAAGCATCTTTTATGATCATTTATTGTCTTTCAGGATTCATTCTGGGTTTTATTTTATTTATTTGTATGAAAATGAACAACAATACACACCTTGGATACATTTTTGTTTGATTTGTGTCGAGTGAGATTTTCACCTAGAACCCAAAGGGGGGGGGTATTGGCACTTTTCATGGAAAAATGTGATTAATTAAATTTAAAAAAAAAAAAATATATGCCTTCTAAACACCTTAAACATTCACTCTAAAACAGAAGATTGTTTTTTTTCGCAATATTTTTAGAAATTTGGTCTCTTTTAGTAACATTAACACTTGCGCTGAAGCAACTTTTATGCTCATTTCTTGTCTTTCAGGATTAATTCTGGGTTTTATTTTGTTTATTTGATGAAAATGAACAACAATACACACCATGGAAACATTTTTGTTTGATTTGTTTCAAGTGAGATTTTCACCTAGAACCCAAAGGGGGGGGTATTGGCACTTTTCATGGAAAAATGTGAAAAATTAAATTTTCTAAAAATGAAATAAATGCTTTCTAAACACCTCAAACATTCACTCTAAAACAGAAAATTGTTGTTTTTCGCAATATTTTTAGAAATTTGGGCTCTTTTAGTAACATGAACACCTGGGCTGAAGCATCTTTTATGATCATTTATTGTCTTTCAGGATTCATTCTGGGTTTTATTTTATTTATTTGATGAAAATGAACAACAATACACACCTTGGATACATTTTTGTTTGATTTGTGTCGAGTGAGATTTTCACCTAGAACCCAAAGGGGGGGGTATTGGCACTTTTCATGGAAAAATGTGATTAATTAAATTTTTTTAAAAAGAAATATATGCCTTCTAAACACCTTAAACATTCACTCTAAAACAGAAGATTGTTTTTTTTCGCAATATTTTTAGAAATTTGGTCTCTTTTAGTAACATTAACACTTGCGCTGAAGCAACTTTTATGCTCATTTCTTGTCTTTCAGGATTAATTCTGGGTTTTATTTTGTTTATTTGATGAAAATGAACAACAATACACACCATGGAAACATTTTTGTTTGATTTGTGTCAAGTGAGATTTTCACCAAGAACCCAAAGGGGGGTATTGGCACTTTTCATGGAAAAATGTGAAAAATTAAATTTTCTAAAAATGAAATAAATGCCTTCTAAACACCTCAAACATTCACTCTAAAACAAAAGATTGTTGTTTTTCGCAATATTTTTAGAAATTTGGGCTCTTTTAGTAACATTAACACCTGGGCTGAAGCATCTTTTATGATTATTTATTGTCTTTCAGGATACATTCTGGGTTTTATTTTGTTTATTTGATGAAAATGAACACCAATAAACACCTTGGATACATTTTTGTTTGATTTGTGTCGAGTTAGATTTTCACCTAGAACCCAAAGGTGGGGGTATTGGCACTTTTCATGGAAAAATGTGAAAAATTAAATCTTCAAAAAATGACATAAATGCCTTCTAAACACCTCAAACATTCACTCTAAAAAAGAAGATTGTTGTTTTTCGCAATATTTTTAGAAATTTGGGCTCTTTTAGTGACATTAACACCTGGGCTGAAGCATCTTTGATGATCATTAATTGCCTTTCAGGATTTATACTGGGTTTTATTTTGTTTATTTGATGAAAATGAACAACAATACACACCATGGAAACATTTTTGTTTGATTTGTGTCGAGTGAGATTTTCACCTAGGGCCCAAAGGGGGGGGGGGTGATGGCACTTTTCATGGAAAAATGTGATTAATTAAATTTTTTTAAAAAGAAATATATGCCTTCTAAACACCTTAAACATTCACTCTAAAACAGAAGATTGTTTTTTTTTGCAATATTTTTAGAAATTTGGTCTCTTTTAGTAACATTAACACTTGCGCTGAAGCAACTTTTATGCTCATTTCTTGTCTTTCAGGATTAATTCTGGGTTTGATTTTGTTTATTTGATGAAAATGAACAACAATACACACCTTGGATACATTTTTGTTTGATTTGTGTCGAGTGAGATTTTCACCTAGAACCCAAAGGGGGGGGTATTGGCACTTTTCATGGAAAAATGTGATTAATTAAATTTTTTTAAAAAGAAATATATGCCTTCTAAACACCTTAAACATTCACTCTAAAACAGAAGATTGTTTTTTTTTTCGCAATATTTTTAGAAATTTGGTCTCTTTTAGTAACATTAACATTTGCGCTGAAGCAACTTTTATGCTCATTTCTTGTCTTTCAGGATTAATTCTGGGTTTGATTTTGTTTATTTGATGAAAATGAACAACAATACACACCATGGAAACATTTTTGTTTGATTTGTGTCAAGTGAGATTTTCACCTAGAACCCAAAGGGGGGGGTATTGGCACTTTTTATGGAAAAATGTGAAAAATTAAATTTTCTAAAAATGAAATAAATGCTTTCTAAACACCTCACACATTCACTCTAAAACAGAAAATTGTTGTTTTTCGCAATATTTTTAGAAATTTGGGCTCTTTTAGTAACATTAACACCTGGGCTGAAGCAACTTTTATGCTCATTTCTTGTCTTTCAGGATTAATTCTGGGTTTTATTTTGTTTATTTGATGAAAATGAACAACAATACACACCATGGAAACATTTTTGTTTGATTTGTGTCAAGTGAGATTTTCACCTAGAACCCAAACAGGGGGTATTGGCACTTATCATGGAAAAATGTGAAAAATTAAATTTTCTAAAAATGAAATAAATGCCTCATAAACACCTTCAAACATTCACTCTAAAACAAAAGATTGTAGTTTTTTCGCAATATTTTTAGAAATTTGGGCTCTTTTAGTAACATTAACACCTGGGCTGAAGCATCTTTTATGATCATTTATTGTCTTTCAGGATTCATTCTGGGTTTTATTTTATTTATTTGATGAAAATGAACAACAATACACACCTTGGATACATTTTTGTTTGATTTGTGTCGAGTGAGATTTTCACCTAGAACCCAAATGGTGGGGTATTGGCACTTTTCATGGAAAAATGTGAAAAATTAAATTTTCTAAAAATGAAATAAATGCCTTATAAAAACCTCAAACATTCACTCTAAAAAAGATGATTGTTGTTTTTCGCAATATTTTTAGAAATTTGGTCTCTTTTAGTAACATTAACACTTGCGCTGAAGCAACTTTTATGCTCATTTCTTGTCTTTCAGGATTAATTCTGGGTTTTATTTTGTTTATTTGATGAAAATGAACAACAATACACAACTTGGATACATTTTTGTTTGATTTGTGTCGAGTGAGATTTTCACTTAGAACCCAAAGGGGGGGTATTGGCACTTTTCATGGAAAAATGTGAAAAATTAAATTTTCTAAAAATGAAATTAATGCCTTATAAACACCTCAAACATTCATCCTAAAACAGAAAATTGTTGTTTTTCGCAATATTTTTAGAAATTTGGGCTCTTTTAGTAACATTAACACCTGGGCTGAAGCATCTTTTATAATCATTTATTGTCTTACAGGATACATTCTGGGTTTTATTTTGTTTATTTGATGAAAAATGAACAACAATACACACCTTGGATACATTTTTGTTTGATTTGTGTCGAGTGAGATTTTCACCTAGAACCCAAAGGGGGGGGTATTGGCACTTTTCATGGAAAAATGTGAAAAATTAAATTTTCTAAAAATGAAATAAATGCCTTATAAACACCTCAAACATTCACTCTAAAACAGAAGATATTTGTTTTTCGCAATATTTTTAGAAATTTGGGCTCTTTTAGTAACATTAACACTTGGGCTGAAGCATCTTTTATATTCACTTTTTGTCTTTCAGGATTCATTCTGGGTTTTATTTTGTTTATTTGATGAAAATGAACAACAATACACACCTTGGATACATTTTTGTTTGATTTGTTTCGAGTGAGATTTTCACCTAGAACCCAAAGGGGTATCGGCACTTTTCATGGAAAAATGTGAAAAATTAAATTTTCTAAAAATGAAATAAATGCCTTCTAAACACCTCAAACATTCACTCTAAAACAGAAGATTGTTGTTTTTCGCAATATTTTTTGAAATTTGGGCTCTTTTAGTAACTTTAACACTTGCGCTGAAGCATCTTTTATGTTCATTTATTGTCTTTCAGGATACATTCTGGGTTTTATTTTGTTTTTTTGATGAAAATGAACAACAATACACACCTTGGATACATTTTTGTTTGATTTGTGTCGAGTGAGATTTTCACCTAGAACCCAAAGGGGGGGGTATTGGCACTATTCATGGAAAAATGTGAAAAATTAAATTTCCTAAAAATGAAATAAATGCCTTCTAAACACCTCAAACATTCACTCTAAAACAGAAGATTGTTGTTTTTCGCAATATTTTTAGAAATTTGGGTTCTTTTAGTAACATTAACACCTGGGCTGAAGCATCTTTTATGATCATTTATTGTCTTTCAGGATACATTCTGGGTTTTATTTTGTTTATTTGATGAAAATGAACAACAATAAACACCTTGGATACATTTTTGTTTGATTGGTGTCGAGTGAGATTTTCACCTAGAACCCAAAGGTGGGGGGGGGGTGTTGGCACTTTTCATGGAAAAATGTGAAAAATTAAATCTTCTAAAAATGACATAAATGCCTTCTAAACACCTCAAAAATTCACTCTAAAAAAGAAGATTGTTGTTTTTCGCAATATTTTTAGAAATTTGGGCTCTTTTAGTAACATTTACACTTTCGCTGAAGCAACTTTTATGCTCATTTCTTGTATTTCAAGGTTAATTCTGGGTTTTATTTTGTTTATTTGATGAAAATGAACAATAATACACACCATGGAAACATTTTTGTTTGATTTGTGTCGAGTGAGATTTTCACCTAGAACCCAAAGGGTATTGGCACTCTTCATGGAAAAATGTGAAAAATTAAATTTTCTAAAAATGAAATAAATGCCTTATAAACACCTTAAACATTCACTCTAAAACAGAAAATTGTTGTTTTTCGCAATATTTTTAGAAATTTGGGCTCTTTTAGTAACATTAACATCTGGGCTGAAGCATCCTTTATGATCATTTATTGTCTTTCAGGATACAATCTGGGTTTTATTTTGTTTATTTGATGAAAATGAACAACAATACACACCTTGGATACATTTTTGTTTGATTTGTGTCGAGTGAGATTTTCACCTAGAACCCAAAGGGGGGGGTATTGGCACTTTTCATGGAAAAATGTGAAAAATTAAATTTTCTAAAAATGAAATAAATGCCTTCTAAATCCTCAAACATTCACTCTAAAACAAAAGATTGTTGTTTTTCGCAATATTTTTAGAAATTTGGGCTCTTTTAGTAACATTAACACCTGGGCTGAAGCATCTTTTATGATTATTTATTGTCTTTCAGGATACATTCTGGGTTTTATTTTGTTTATTTGATGAAAATGAACACCAATAAACACCTTGGATACATTTTTGTTTGATTTGTGTCGAGTGAGATTTTCACCTAGAACCCAAAGGTGGGGGTATTGGCACTTTTCATGGAAAAATGTGAAAAATTAAATCTTCTAAAAATGAAATAAATGCCTTCTAAACACCTCAAACATTCACTCTAAAAAAAAAGAATGTTGTTTTTCGCAATATTTTTAGAAATTTGGGCTCTTTTAGTGACATTAACACCTGGGCTGAAGCATCTTTGATGATCATTAATTGTCTTTCAGGATTCATTCTGGGTTTTATTTTGTTTATTTGATGAAAATGAACAACAATACACACCTTATATACATTTTTGTTTGATTTGTGTCGAGTGAGATTTTCACCTAGAACCCAAAGGGTGGGGTATTGGCACTTTTCATGGAAAAATGTGAAAAATTAAATTTTCTAAAAATGAAATAAATGCTTTCTAAACACCTCAAACATTCACTCTAAAACAGAAAATTGTTGTTTTTCGCAATATTTTTAGAAATTTGGGCTCTTTTAGTAACATTAACACCTGGGCTGAAGCATCTTTTATGATCATTTATTGTCTTTCAGGATTCATTCTGGGTTTTATTTTATTTATTTGATGAAAATGAACAACAATACACACCTTGGATACATTTTTGTTTGATTTGTGTCGAGTGAGATTTTCACCTAGAACCCAAAGGGGGGGGTATTGGCACTTTTCATGGAAAAATGTGATTAATTAAATTTTTTAAAAAAAAAATATATGCCTTCTAAACACCTTAAACATTCACTCTTAAACAGAAGATTGTTTTTTTTCGCAATATTTTTAGAAATTTGGTCTCTTTTAGTAACATTAACACTTGCGCTGAAGCAACTTTTATGCTCATTCCTTGTCTTTCAGGATTAATTATGGGTTTTATTTTGTTTATTTGATGAAAATGAACAACAATACACACCATGGAAACATTTTTGTTTGATTTGTGTCAAGTGAGATTTTCACCTAGAACCCAAAGGGGGGGGGTATTGGCACTTTTCATGGAAAAATGTGAAAAATTAAATTTTCTAAAAATGAAATAAATGCTTTCTAAACACCTCAAACATTCACTCTAAAACAGAAAATTGTTGTTTTTCGCAATATTTTTAGAAATTTGGGCTCTTTTAGTAACATTAACACCTGGGCTGAAGCATCTTTTATGATCATTTATTGTCTTTCAGGATTCATTCTGGGTTTTATTTTATTTATTTGATGAAAATGAACAACAATACACACCTTGGATACATTTTTGTTTGATTTGTGTCGAGTGAGATTTTCACCTAGAACCCAAAGGGGGGGGTATTGGCACTTTTCATGGAAAAATGTGAAAAATTAAATTTTCTAAAAATGAAATAAATGCCTTATAAACACCTCAAACATTCACTCTAAAACAGAAGATATTTGTTTTTCGCAATATTTTTAGAAATTTTGGCTCTTTTAGTAACATTAACACTTGGGTTGAAGCATCTTTTATATTCACTTTTTGTCTTTCAGGATTCATTCTGGGTTTTATTTTGTTTATTTGATGAAAATGAACAACAATACACACCATGGAAACATTTTTGTTTGATTTGTGTCAAGTGAGATTTTCACCTAGAACCCAAAGGGGGGGGGTATTGGCACTTTTCATGGAAAAATGTGAAAAATTAAATTTTCTAAAAATGAAATAAATGCCTTCTAAACACCTCAAACATTCACTCTAAAACAAAAGATTGTTGTTTTTCGCAATATTTTTAGAAATTTGGGCTCTTTTAGTAACATTAACACCTGGGCTGAAGCATCTTTTATGATTATTTATTGTCTTTCAGGATACATTCTGGGTTTTATTTTGTTTATTTGATGAAAATGAACACCAATAAACACCTTGGATACATTTTTGTTTGATTTGTGTCGAGTGAGATTTTCACCTAGAACCCAAAGGTGGGGGTATTGGCACTTTTCATGGAAAAATGTGAAAAATTAAATCTTCAAAAAATGACATAAATGCCTTCTAAACACCTCAAACATTCACTCTAAAAAAGAAGATTGTTGTTTTTCGCAATATTTTTAGAAATTTGGGCTCTTTTAGTGACATTAACACCTGGGCTGAAGCATCTTTGATGATTATTAATTGCCTTTCAGGATTAATTCTGGGTTTTATTTTGTTTATTTGATGAAAATGAACAACAATACACACAATGGAAACATTTTTGTTTGATTTGTGTCGAGTGAGATTTTCACCTAGGGCCCAAAGGGGGGGGGGTGATGGCACTTTTCATGGAAAAATGTGAAAAATTAAATTTTCTAAAAATGAAATAAATGCTTTCTAAACACCTCAAACATTCACTCTAAAACAGAAAATTGTTGTTTTTCGCAATATTTTTAGAAATTTGGGCTCTTTTAGTAACATTAACACCTGGGCTGAAGCATCTTTTATGATCATTTATTGTCTTTCAGGATTCATTCTGGGTTTTATTTTATTTATTTGATGAAAATGAACAACAATACACACCTTGGATACATTTTTGTTTGATTTGTGTCGAGTGAGATTTTCACCTAGAACCCAAAGGGGGGGGTATTGGCACTTTTCATTGAAAAATGTGATTAATTAAATTTTTTTAAAAAGAAATATATGCCTTCTAAACACCTTAAACATTCACTCTAAAACAGATGATTGTTTTTTTTCGCAATATTTTTAGAAATTTGGTCTCTTTTAGTAACATTAACACTTGCGCTGAAGCAACTTTTATGCTCATTTTTTGTCTTTCAGGATTAATTCTGGGTTTGATTTTGTTTATTTGATGAAAATGAACAACAATACACACCATGGAAACATTTTTGTTTGATTTGTGTCAAGTGAGATTTTCACCTAGAACCCAAAGGGGGGGGTATTGGCACTTTTCATGGAAAAATGTGAAAAATTAAATTTTCTAAAAATGAAATAAATGCTTTCTAAACACCTCAAACATTCACTCTAAAACAGAAGATTGTTTTTTTCGCAATATTTTTAGAAATTTGGCCTCTTTTAGTACCATTAACACTTGCGCTGAAGCACCTTTTATGCTCATTTCTTGTCTTTCAGGATTAATTCTGGGTTTTATTTTGTTTATTTGATGAAAATGAACAACAATACACACCATGGAAACATTTTTGTTTGATTTGTGTCAAGTGAGATTTTCACCTAGAACCCAAAGGGGGGGGTATTGGCACTTTTCATGGAAAAATGTGAAAAATTAAATTTTCTAAAAATGAAATAAATGCCTTATAAAAACCCCAAACATTCACTCTAAAACAAAATATTGTAGTTTTTCGCAATATTTTTAGAAATTTTGGCTCTTTTAGTAACATTAACACCTGGGCTGAAGCATCTTTTATGATCATTTATTGTCTTTCAGGATACATTCTGGGTTTTATTTTGTTTATTTGATGAAAATGAACAACAATACACACCTTGGATACATTTTTGTTTGATTTGTGTCGAGTGAGATTTCACCTAGAACCCAAAGGTGGGGGTATTGGCACTTTTCATGGAAAAAAGTGAAAAATTAAATTTTCTAAAAATGAAATAAATGCTTTCTAAAAACCTCAAACATTCACTCTAAAACAGAAGAATGTTTTTTTTCGCAATATTTTTAGAAATTTGGGCTCTTTTAGTAACATTAACACCTGGGCTGAAGCATCTTTTATGATCATTTATTGTCTTTCAGGATACATTCTGGGTTTTATTTTGTTTATTTGATGAAAATGAACAACAATACACAACTTGGATACATTTTTGTTTGATTTGTGTCGAGTGAGATTTTCACCTAGAACCAAAAGGGGGGGTATTGGCACTTTTCATGGAAAAATGTGAAAAATTAAATTTTCTAAAAATGAAATAAATGCCTACTATACACCTCAAACATTCATCCTAAAACAGAAAATTGTTGTTTTTCGCAATATTTTTAGAAATTTGGGCTCTTTAAGTAACATTAACACCTGGGCTGAAGCATCTTTTATAATCATTTATTGTCTTTCAGGATACATTCTGGGTTTTATTTTGTTTATTTGATGAAAAATGAACAACAATACACACCTTGGATACATTTTTGTTTGATTTGTGTCGAGTGAGATTTTCACCTAGAACCCAAAGGGGGGGGTATTGGCACTTTTCATGGAAAAATGTGAAAAATTAAATTTTCTAAAATTGAAATAAATGCCTTATAAACACCTCAAACATTCACTCTAAAACAGAAGATATTTGTTTTTCGCAATATTTTTAGAAATTTTGGCTCTTTTAGTAACATTAACACTTTGGCTGAAGCATCTTTTATATTCATTTTTTGTCTTTCAGGATTCATTCTGGGTTTTATTTTGTTTATTTGATGAAAATGAACAACAATACACACCTTGGATACATTTTTGTTTGATTTGTGTCGAGTGAGATTTTCACCTAGAACCCAAAGGGGGGGGTATTGGCACTATTCATGGAAAAATGTGAAAAATTAAATTTTCTAAAAATGAAATAAATGCCTTCTAAACACCTCAAACATTCACTCTAAAACAGAAGATTGTTGTTTTTCGCAATATTTTTAGAAATTTGGGTTCTTTTAGTAACATTAACACTTTGGCTGAAGCATCTTTTATATTCATTTTTTGTCTTTCAGGATTCATTCTGGGTTTTATTTTGTTTATTTGATGAAAATGAACAACAATACACACCTTGGATACATTTTTGTTTGATTTGTGTCGAGTGAGATTTTCACCTAGAACCCAAAGGGGGGGGTATTGGCACTATTCATGGAAAAATGTGAAAAATTAAATTTTCTAAAAATGAAATAAATGCCTTCTAAACACCTCAAACATTCACTCTAAAACAGAAGATTGTTGTTTTTCGCAATATTTTTAGAAATTTGGGTTCTTTTAGTAACATTAACACCTGGGCTGAAGCATCTTTTATGATCATTTATTGTCTTTCAGGATACATTCGGGGTTTTATTTTGTTTATTTGATGAAAATGAACAACAATAAACACCTTGGATACATTTTTGTTTGATTGGTGTCGAGTGAGATTTTCACCTAGAACCCAAAGGTGGGGGGGGGGTGTTGGCACTTTTCATGGAAAAATGTGAAAATTAAATCTTCTAAAAATGACATAAATGCCTTCTAAACACCTCAAAAATTCACTCTAAAAAAGAAGATTGTTGTTTTTCGCAATATTTTTAGAAATTTTGGCTCTTTTAGTAACATTAACACTTTCGCTGAAGCAACTTTTATGCTCATTTCTTGTATTTCAAGGTTAATTCTGGGTTTTATTTTGTTTATTTGATGAAAATGAACAATAATACACACCATGGAAACATTTTTGTTTGATTTGTGTCGAGTGAGATTTTCACCTAGAACCCAAAGGGTATTGGCACTCTTCATGGAAAAATGTGAAAAATTAAATTTTCTAAAAATGAAATAAATGCCTTATAAACACCTTAAACATTCACTCTAAAACAGAAAATTGTTGTTTTTCGCAATATTTTTAGAAATTTGGGCTCTTTTAGTAACATTAACATCTGGGCTGAAGCATCCTTTATGATCATTTATTGTCTTTCAGGATACAATCTGGGTTTTATTTTGTTTATTTGATGAAAATGAACAACAATACACACCTTGGATACATTTTTGTTTGATTTGTGTCGAGGGAGATTTTCACCTAGAACCCAAAGGGGGGGGTATTGGCACTTTTCATGGAAAAATGTGAAAAATTAAATTTTCTAAAAATGAAATAAATGCCTTCTAAACACCTCAAACATTCACTCTAAAACAAAAGATTGTTGTTTTTCGCAATATTTTTAGAAATTTGGGCTCTTTTAGTAACATTAACACCTGGGCTGAAGCATCTTTTATGAATATTTATTGTCTTTCAGGATACATTCTGGGTTTTATTTTGTTTATTTGATGAAAATGAACACCAATAAACACCTTGGATACATTTTTGTTTGATTTGTGTCGAGTGAGATTTTCACCTAGAACCCAAAGGGGGGGGTATTGGCCCTTTGCATGGAAAAATGTGATTAATTAAATTTTTTTAAAAGAAATATATGCCTTCTAAACACCTTAAACATTCACTCTAAAACAGAAGATTGTTTTTTTTCGCAATATTTTTAGAAATTTGGTCTCTTTTAGTAACATTAACACTTGCGCTGAAGCAACTTTTATGCTCATTTCTTGTCTTTCAGGATTAATTCTGGGTTTTATTTTGTTTATTTGATGAAAATGAACAACAATACACACCATGGAAACATTTTTGTTTGATTTGTGTCAAGTGAGATTTTCACCTAGAACCCAAAGGGGGGGGGGGTATTGGCACTTTTCATGGAAAAATGTGAAAAATTAAATTTTCTAAAAATGAAATAAATGCCTTCTAAACACCTCAAACATTCACTCTAAAACAAAAGATTGTTGTTTTTCGCAATATTTTTAGAAATTTGGGCTCTTTTAGTAACATTAACACATGGGCTGAAGCATCTTTTATGATTATTTATTGTCTTTCAGGATACATTCTGGGTTTTATTTTGTTTATTTGATGAAAATGAACACCAATAAACACCTTGGATACATTTTTGTTTGATTTGTGTCGAGTGAGATTTTCACCTAGAACCCAAAGGTGGGGGTATTGGCACTTTTCATGGAAAAATGTGAAAAATTAAATCTTCAAAAAATGACATAAATGCCTTCTAAACACCTCAAACATTCACTCTAAAAAAGAAGATTGTTGTTTTTCGCAATATTTTTAGAAATTTGGGCTCTTTTAGTGACATTAACACCTGGGCTGAAGCATCTTTGATGATCATTAATTGCCTTTCAGGATTAATTCTGGGTTTTATTTTGTTTATTTGATGAAAATGAACAACAATACACACCATGGAAAAATTTTTTGTTTGATTTGTGTTGAGTGAGATTTTCACCTAGGGCCCAAAGGGGGGTGATGGCACTTTTCATGGAAAAATGTGAAATATTAAATTTTCTAAAAATGAAATAAATGCTTTCTAAACACCTCAAACATTCACTCTAAAACAGAAAATTGTTGTTTTTCGCAATATTTTTAGAAATTTGGGCTCTTTTAGTAACATTAACACCTGGGCTGAAGCATCTTTAATGATCATTTATTGTCTTTCAGGATACATTCTGGGTTTTATTTTATTTATTTGATGAAAATGAACAACAATACACACCTTAAATACATTTTTGTTTGATTTGTGACGAGTGAGATTTTCACCTAGAACCCAAAGGGGGGGGTATTGGCACTTTTCATGGAAAAATGTGATTAATTAAATTTTTTTAAAAAGAAATATATGCCTTCTAAACACCTTAAACATTCACTCTAAAACAGAAGATTGTTTTTTTTTCGCAATATTTTTAGAAATTTGGTCTCTTTTAGTAACATTAACACTTGCGCTGAAGCAACTTTTATGCTCATTTCTTGTCTTTCAGGATTAATTCTGGGTTTGATTTTGTTTATTTGATGAAAATGAACAACAATACACACCATGGAAACATTTTTGTTTGAATTGTGTCAAGTGAGATTTTCACCTAGAACCCAAAGGGGGGTATTGGCACTTTTTATGGAAAAATGTGAAAAATTAAATTTTCTAAAAATGAAATAAATGCTTTCTAAACACCTCAAACATTCACTCTAAAACAGAAAATTGTTGTTTTTCGCAATATTTTTAGAAATTTGGGCTCTTTTAGTAACATAAACACCTGGGCTGAAGCAACTTTTATTCTCATTTCTTGTCTTTCAGGATTAATTCTGGGTTTTATTTTGTTTATTTGATGAAAATGAACAACAATACACTCCATGGAAACATTTTTGTTTGATTTGTGTCAAGTGAGATTTTCACCTAGAACCCAAACAGGGGGTATTGGCACTTTTCATGGAAAAATGTGAAAAATTAAATTTTCTAAAAATGAAATAAATGCCTTATAAACACCTCAAACATTCACTCTAAAACAAAAGATTGTAGTTTTTCGCAATATTTTTAGAAATTAGGGCTCTTTTAGTAACATTAACACCTGGGCTGAAGCATCTTTTATGATCATTTATTGTCTTTCAGGATTCATTCTGGGTTTTATTTTATTTATTTGATGAAAATGAACAACAATACACACCTTGGATACATTTTTGTTTGATTTGTGTCGAGTGAGATTTTCACCTAGAACCCAAATGGTGGGGTATTGGCACTTTTCATGGAAAAATGTGAAAAATTAAATTTTCTAAAAATGAAATAAATGCCTTATAAAAACCTCAAACATTCACTCTAAAAAAGATGATTGTTGTTTTTCGCAATATTTTTAGAAATTTGGGCTCTTTTAGTAACATTAACACTTTCGCTGAAGCAACTTTTATGCTCATTTCTTGTATTTCAAGGTTAATTTTGTGTTTTATTTTGTTTATTTGATGAAAATGAACAATAATACACACCATGGAAACATTTTTGTTTGATTTTTGTTGAGTGAGATTTTCACCTAGAACCCAAAGGGGGGGGTATTGGCACTTTTCATGGAAAAATGTGAAAAATTAAATTTTCTAAAAATGAAATAAATGCTTTCTAAACACCTCAAACATTCACTCTAAAACAGAAAATTGTTGTTTTTCGCAATATTTTTAGAAATTTGGGCTCTTTTAGTAACATTAACACCTGGGCTGAAGCAACTTTTATGCTCATTTCTTGTCTTTCAGGATTAATTCTGGGTTTTATTTTGTTTATTTGATGAAAATGAACAACAATACACACCATGGAAACATTTTTGTTTGATTTGTGTCAAGTGAGATTTTCACCTAGAACCCAAACAGGGGGTATTGGCACTTTTCATGGAAAAATGTGAAAAATTAAATTTTCTAAAAATGAAATAAATGCCTTATAAACACCTCAAACATTCACTCTAAAACAAAAGATTGTAGTTTTTCGCAATATTTTTAGAAATTAGGGCTCTTTTAGTAACATTAACACCTGGGCTGAAGCATCTTTTATGATCATTTATTGTCTTTCAGGATTCATTCTGGGTTTTATTTTATTTATTTGATGAAAATGAACAACAATACACACCTTGGATACATTTTTGTTTGATTTGTGTCGAGTGAGATTTTCACCTAGAACCCAAATGGTGGGGTATTGGCACTTTTCATGGAAAAATGTGAAAAATTAAATTTTCTAAAAATGAAATAAATGCCTTATAAAAACCTCAAACATTCACTCTAAAAAAGATGATTGTTGTTTTTCGCAATATTTTTAGAAATTTGGGCTCTTTTAGTAACATTAACACTTTCGCTGAAGCAACTTTTATGCTCATTTCTTGTATTTCAAGGTTAATTCTGTGTTTTATTTTGTTTATTTGATGAAAATGAACAATAATACACACCATGGAAACATTTTTGTTTGATTTTTGTTGAGTGAGATTTTCACCTAGAACCCAAAGGGGGGGGTATTGGCACTTTTCATGGAAAAATGTGAAAAATTAAATTTTCTAAAAATGAAATAAATGCCTTCTAAACACCTAACATTCACTCTAAAACAGAAAATTGTTGTTTTTCGCAATATTTTTAGAAATTTGGGCTCTTTTAGTAACATTAACACCCGGGCTGAAGCATCTTTTATGATCATTTATTGTCTTTAAGGATTCATTCTGGGTTTTATTTTGTTTATTTGATGAAAATGAACAACAATACACACCTTGGATACATTTTTGTTTGATTTGTATCGAGTGAGATTTTCACCTAGAACCCAAATGTGGGGGTATTGGCACTCTTCATGGAAAAATGTGAAAAATTAAATTTTCTAAAAATGAAATAAATGCCTTCTAAACACCTCAAACATTCATCCTAAAACAGAAGATTGTTGTTTTTCGCAATATTTTTAGAAATTTGGGCTCTTTTAGTAACATTAACACTTTCGCTGAAGCAACTTTTATGCTCATTTCTTGTATTTCAAGGTTAATTCTGGGTTTTATTTTGTTTATTTGATGAAAATGAACAACAATACACACCTTGGATACATTTTTTTTTGATTTGTGTCGAGTGAGATTTTCACCTAGAACCCAAAGGGGGGGGTATTGGCACTTTTCATGGAGAAATGTGAAATATTAAATTTTCTAAAAATGAAATAAATGCCTTCTAAACACCTCAAACATTCAGTCTAAAACAGAAGATTGTTGTTTTTCGCAATATTTTTGGAAATTTGGGCTCTTTTAGTAACATTAACACCTGGGCTGAAGCATCTTTTATGATCATTTATTGTCTTTCAGGATACATTCTGGGTTTTATTTTGTTTATTTGATGAAAATGAACAACAATAAACACCTTGGATACATTTTTGTTTGATTTGTGTCGAGTGAGATTTTCACCTAGAACCCAAAGGGTGGGGTATTGGCACTTTTCATGGAAAAATGTGAAAAATTAAATCTTCAAAAAATGACATAAATGCCTTCTAAACACCTCAAACATTCACTCTAAAAAAGAAGATTGTTGTTTTTCGCAATATTTTTAGAAATTTGGGCTCTTTTAGTGACATTAACACCTGGGCTGAAGCATCTTTGATGATCATTAATTGCCTTTCAGGATTAATTCTGGGTTTTATTTTGTTTATTTGATGAAAATGAACAACAATACACACCATGGAAAAATTTTTTGTTTGATTTGTGTTGAGTGAGATTTTCACCTAGGGCCCAAAGGGGGGTGATGGCACTTTTCATGGAAAAATGTGAAATATTAAATTTTCTAAAAATGAAATAAATGCTTTCTAAACACCTCAAACATTCACTCTAAAACAGAAAATTGTTGTTTTTCGCAATATTTTTAGAAATTTGGGCTCTTTTAGTAACATTAACACCTGGGCTGAAGCATCTTTAATGATCATTTATTGTCTTTCAGGATACATTCTGGGTTTTATTTTATTTATTTGATGAAAATGAACAACAATACACACCTTGGATACATTTTTGTTTGATTTGTGACGAGTGAGATTTTCACCTAGAACCCAAAGGGGGGGGTATTGGCACTTTTCATGGAAAAATGTGATTAATTAAATTTTTTTAAAAAGAAATATATGCCTTCTAAACACCTTAAACATTCACTCTAAAACAGAAGATTGTTTTTTTTCGCAATATTTTTAGAAATTTGGTCTCTTTTAGTAACATTAAAACTTGCGCTGAAGCAACTTTTATGCTCATTTCTTGTCTTTCAGGATTAATTCTGGGTTTGATTTTGTTTATTTGATGAAAATGAACAACAATACACACCATGGAAACATTTTTGTTTGAATTGTGTCAAGTGAGATTTTCACCTAGAACCCAAAGGGGGGTATTGGCACTTTTTATGGAAAAATGTGAAAAATTAAATTTTCTAAAAATGAAATAAATGCTTTCTAAACACCTCAAACATTCACTCTAAAACAGAAAATTGTTGTTTTTCGCAATATTTTTAGAAATTTGGGCTCTTTTAGTAACATTAACACCTGGGCTGAAGCAACTTTTATTCTCATTTCTTGTCTTTCAGGATTAATTCTGGGTTTTATTTTGTTTATTTGATGAAAATGAACAACAATACACACCATGGAAACATTTTTGTTTGATTTGTGTCAAGTGAGATTTTCACCTAGAACCCAAACAGGGGGTATTGGCACTTTTCATGGAAAAATGTGAAAAATTAAATTTTCTAAAAATGAAATAAATGCCTTATAAACACCTCAAACATTCACTCTAAAACAAAAGATTGCAGTTTTTCGCAATATTTTTAGAAATTAGGGCTCTTTTAGTAACATTAACACCTGGGCTGAAGCATCTTTTATGATCATTTATTGTCTTTCAGGATTCATTCTGGGTTTTATTTTATTTATTTGATGAAAATGAACAACAATACACACCTTGGATACATTTTTGTTTGATTTGTGTCGAGTGAGATTTTCACCTAGAACCCAAATGGTGGGGTATTGGCACTTTTCATGGAAAAATGTGAAAAATTAAATTTTCTAAAAATGAAATAAATGCCTTATAAAAACCTCAAACATTCACTCTAAAAAAGATGATTGTTGTTTTTCGCAATATTTTTAGAAATTTGGGCTCTTTTAGTAACATTAACACTTTCGCTGAAGCAACTTTTATGCTCATTTCTTGTATTTCAAGGTTAATTCTGTGTTTTATTTTGTTTATTTGATGAAAATGAACAATAATACACACCATGGAAACATTTTTGTTTGATTTTTGTTGAGTGAGATTTTCACCTAGAACCCAAAGGGGGGGGTATTGGCACTTTTCATGGAAAAATGTGAAAAATTAAATTTTCTAAAAATGAAATAAATGCTTTCTAAACACCTCAAACATTCACTCTAAAACAGAAAATTGTTGTTTTTCGCAATATTTTTAGAAATTTGGGCTCTTTTAGTAACATTAACACCTGGGCTGAAGCAACTTTTATGCTCATTTCTTGTCTTTCAGGATTAATTCTGGGTTTTATTTTGTTTATTTGATGAAAATGAACAACAATACACACCATGGAAACATTTTTGTTTGATTTGTGTCAAGTGAGATTTTCACCTAGAACCCAAACAGGGGGTATTGGCACTTTTCATGGAAAAATGTGAAAAATTAAATTTTCTAAAAATGAAATAAATGCCTTATAAACACCTCAAACATTCACTCTAAAACAAAAGTTTGTAGTTTTTCGCAATATTTTTAGAAATTAGGGCTCTTTTAGTAACATTAACACCTGGGCTGAAGCATCTTTTATGATCATTTATTGTCTTTCAGGATTCATTCTGGGTTTTATTTTATTTATTTGATGAAAATGAACAACAATACACACCTTGGATACATTTTTGTTTGATTTGTGTCGAGTGAGATTTTCACCTAGAACCCAAATGGTGGGGTATTGGCACTTTTCATGGAAAAATGTGAAAAATTAAATTTTCTAAAAATGAAATAAATGCCTTATAAAAACCTCAAACATTCACTCTAAAAAAGATGATTGTTGTTTTTCGCAATATTTTTAGAAATTTGGGCTCTTTTAGTAACATTAACACTTTCGCTGAAGCAACTTTTATGCTCATTTCTTGTATTTCAAGGTTAATTCTGTGTTTTATTTTGTTTATTTGATGAAAATGAACAATAATACACACCATGGAAACATTTTTGTTTGATTTTTGTTGAGTGAGATTTTCACCTAGAACCCAAAGGGGGGGGTATTGGCACTTTTCATGGAAAAATGTGAAAAATTAAATTTTCTAAAAATGAAATAAATGCCTTCTAAACACCTAACATTCACTCTAAAACAGAAAATTGTTGTTTTTCGCAATATTTTTAGAAATTTGGGCTCTTTTAGTAACATTAACACCCGGGCTGAAGCATCTTTTATGATCATTTATTGTCTTTAAGGATTCATTCTGGGTTTTATTTTGTTTATTTGATGAAAATGAACAACAATACACACCTTGGATACATTTTTGTTTGATTTGTATCGAGTGAGATTTTCACCTAGAACCCAAATGTGGGGGTATTGGCACTCTTCATGGAAAAATGTGAAAAATTAAATTTTCTAAAAATGAAATAAATGCCTTCTAAACACCTCAAACATTCATCCTAAAACAGAAGATTGTTGTTTTTCGCAATATTTTTAGAAATTTGGGCTCTTTTAGTAACATTAACACTTTCGCTGAAGCAACTTTTATGCTCATTTCTTGTATTTCAAGGTTAATTCTGGGTTTTATTTTGTTTATTTGATGAAAATGAACAACAATACACACCTTGGATACATTTTTTTTTGATTTGTGTCGAGTGAGATTTTCACCTAGAACCCAAAGGGGGGGGTATTGGCACTTTTCATGGAGAAATGTGAAATATTAAATTTTCTAAAAATGAAATAAATGCCTTCTAAACACCTCAAACATTCAGTCTAAAACAGAAGATTGTTGTTTTTCGCAATATTTTTGGAAATTTGGGCTCTTTTAGTAACATTAACACCTGGGCTGAAGCATCTTTTATGATCATTTATTGTCTTTCAGGATACATTCTGGGTTTTATTTTGTTTATTTGATGAAAATGAACAACAATAAACACCTTGGATACATTTTTGTTTGATTTGTGTCGAGTGAGATTTTCACCTAGAACCCAAAGGGTGGGGTATTGGCACTTTTCATGGAAAAATGTGAAAAATTAAATTTTCTAAAAATGAAATAAATGCCTTCTAAACACCTCAAACATTCAGTCTAAAACAGAAGATTGTTGTTTTTCGCAATATTTTTAGAAATTTGGGCTCTTTTAGTAACATTAACACTTTCGCTGAAGCAACTTTTATGCTCATTTCTTGTATTTCAAGGTTAATTCTGGGTTTTATTTTGTTTATTTGATGAAAATGAACAACAATACACACCATGGAAACATTTTTGTTTGATTTGTTTCGAGTGAGATTTTCACCTAGAACCCAAATGTGGGGGTATTGGCACTCTTCATGGAAAAATGTGAAAAATTAAATTTTCTAAAAATGAAATAAATGCCTTCTAAACACCTCAAACATTCATCCTAAAACAGAAGATTGTTGTTTTTCGCAATATTTTTAGAAATTTGGGCTCTTTTAGTAACATTAACACTTTCGCTGAAGCAACTTTTATGCTCATTTCTTGTATTTCAAGGTTAATTCTGGGTTTTATTTTGTTTATTTGATGAAAATGAACAACAATACACACCTTGGATACATTTTTGTTTGATTTGTGTCGAGTGAGATTTTCACCTAGAACCCAAAGGGGGGGGTATTGGCACTTTTCATGGAAAAATGTGAAATATTAAATTTTCTAAAAATTAATAAATGCCTTCTAAACACCTCAAACATTCAGTCTAAAACAGAAGATTGTTGTTTTTCGCAATTTTTTTAGAAATTTGGGCTCTTTTAGTAACATTAACACCTGGGCTGAAGCATCTTTTATGATCATTTATTGTCTTTCAGGATACATTCTGGGTTTAATTTTGTTTATTTGATGAAAATGAAGAACAATACACACCATGGAAACATTTTTGTTTGATTTGTGTCGAGTGAGATATTCACCTAGAACCCAAAGGGGGGGGTATTGGCACTTTTCATGGAAAAATGTGAAAAATTTAATTTTCTAAAAATGAAATAAATGCCTTCTAAACACCTTAAACATTCACTCTAAAACAGAAGATTGTTGTTTTTCGCAATATTTTTAGAAATTTGGGCTCTTTTAGTAACATTAACACTTTCGCTGAAGCAACTTTTATGCTCATTTCTTGTATTTCAAGGTTAATTCTGGGTTTTATTTTGTTTATTCGATGAAAATGAACAACAACACACACCTTGGATACATTTTTGTTTGATTTGTGTCGAGTTAGATTTTCACCTAGAACCCAAATGTGGGGGTATTGGCACTCTTCATGGAAAAATGTGAAAAATAAAATTTTCTAAAAATGACATAAATGCCTTCTAAACACCTCAAACATTCACTCTCAAACAGAAGATTGTTGTTTTTCGCAATATTTTTAGAAATTTGGGCTCTTTTAGTAACATTAACACCTGGGCTGAAGCATCTCTTATGATAATTTATTGTCTTTCAGGATTCATTCTGGGTTTTATTTTGTTTATTTGATGAAAATGAACAACAACACACACCTTGGATACATTATTGTTTGATTTGTGTTGAGTGAGATTTTCACCTAGAACCCAAGGGGGCGGGGGGTTTTGGCACTTTTCATGGAAAAATGTGAAAAATTAAATTTTCTAAAAATGAAATAAATGCCTTCTAAACACCTCAAACATTCATCCTAAAACAGAAGATTGTTGTTTTTCGCAATATTTTTAGAAATTTGGGCTCTTTTAGTAACATTAACACTTTCGCTGAAGCATCTTTTATGATCATTTATTGTCTTTCAGGATACATTCTGGGTTTTATTTTGTTTATTTGATGAAAATGAACAACAATAAACACCTTGGATACATTTTTGTTTGATTTGTATCGAGTGAGATTTTCACCTAGAACCCAAAGGGTGGGGTATTGGCACTTTTCATGGAAAAATGTGAAAAATTAAATTTTCTAAAAATGAAATAAATGCCTTCTTAACACCTCAAACATTCATCCTAAAACAGAAGATTGTTGTTTTTCGCAATATTTTTAGAAATTTGGGCTCTTTTAGTAACATTAACACCTGGGCTGAAGCATATTTTATGATCATTAATTGTCTTTCAGGATTCATTCTGGGTTTTATTTTGTTTATTTGATGAAAATGAACAACAATACACACCTTGGATACATTTTTGTTTGATTTGTGTCGAGTGAGATTTTCACCTAGAACCCAAAGGGGGGGGTATTGGCACTCTTCATGGAAATATGTGAAAAATTAAATTTTCTAAAAATGAAATAAATGCCTTCTCAACTACTCAAACATTCACTGTAAAACAGAAGATTGTTGTTTTTCGCAATATTTTTAGAGATTTGGGCTTTTTTAGTAACATTAACACCTGGGCTGAAGCAACTTAAATGCTAATTTCTTGTCTTTCAGGATTAATTCTGGGTTTTATTTTGTTTATTTGATGAAAATGAACAACAATACACACCATGGAAACATTTTTGTTTGATTTGTGTCGAGTGAGATTTTCACCTAGAACCCAAAGGGGGGGGTATTGGCACTTTTCATGGAAAAATGTGAAAAATTAAATTTTCTAAAAATGAAATAAATGCCTTATAAACACCTCAAACATTCACTCTTAAAAAGATGATTGTTGTTTTTCGCAATATTTTTAGAAATTTGGGCTCTTTTAGTAACATTAACACTTTCGCTGAAGCAACTTTTGTATGTGGGGGTATTGGCACTCTTCATGGAAAAATGTGAAAAATTAAATTTTCTAAAAATGAAATAAATGACTTATAAACACCTCAAACATTCAGTCTAAAACAGAAGATTGTTGTTTTTCGCAATATTTTTAGAAATTTGGGCTCTTTTAGTAACATTAACACCTGGGCTGAAGCATCTTTTATGATAATTTATTGTCTTTCAGGATACATTCTGGGTTTTATTTTGTTTATTTGATGAAAATGAACAACAATAAACACCTTGGATACATTTTTGTTTGATTTGTGTCGAGTGAGATTTTCACCTAGAACCAAAAGGGTGGGGTATTGGCACTTTTCATGGAAAAATGTGAAAAATTAAATTTTCTAAAAATGAAATAAATGCCTTATAAACACCTCAAACATTCACTCTAAAACAGAAGATTGTTGTTTTTCGCAATATTTTTAGAAATTTGGTCTCTTTTAGTAACATAAACACTTGCGCTGAAGCAACTTTTATGCTCATTTCTTGTCTTTCAGGATTAATTCTGGGTTTGATTTTGTTTATTTGATGAAAATGAACAACAATACACACCATGGAAACATTTTTGTTTGATTTGTGTCAAGTGAGATTTTCACCTAGAACCCAAAGGGGGGGGTATTGGCACTTTTCATGGAAAAATGTGAAAAATTAAATTTTCTAAAAATGAAATAAATGCTTTCTAAACACCTCAAACATTCACTCTAAAACAGAAAATTGTTGTTTTTCGCAATATTTTTAGAAATTTGGGCTCTTTTAGTAACATTAACACCTGGGCTGAAGCATCTTTTATGATCATTTATTGTCTTTCAGGATTCATTCTGGGTTTTATTTTATTTATTTGATGAAAATGAACAACAATACACACCTTGGATACATTTTTGTTTGATTTGTTTCGAGTGAGATTTTCACCTAGAACCCAAAGGAGGGGGTATTGGCACTTTTCATGGAAAAATGTGATTAATTAAATTTTTTTAAAAAGAAATATATGCCTTCTAAACACCTTAAACATTCCCTCTAAAACAGAAGATTGTTTTTTTCGCAATATTTTTAGAAATTTGGTCTCTTTTAGTAACATTAACACTTGCGCTGAAGCAACTTTTATGCTCATTTCTTGTCTTTCAGGATTAATTCTGGGTTTTATTTTGTTTATTTGATGAAAATGAACAACAATACACACCATGGAAACATTTTTGTTTGATTTGTGTCAAGTGAGATTTTCACCTAGAACCCAAACAGGGGGTATTGGCACTTTTCATGGAAAAATGTGAAAAATTAAATTTTCTAAAAATGAAATAAATGCCTTATAAACACCTCAAACATTCACTCTAAAACAAAAGATTGTAGTTTTTCGCAATATTTTTAGAAATTTGGGCTCTTTTAGTAACATTAACACCTGGGCTGAAGCATCTTTTATGATCATTTATTGTCTTTCAGGATTCATTCTGGGTTTTATTTTATTTATTTGATGAAAATGAACAACAATACACACCTTGGATACATTTTTGTTTGATTTGTGACGAGTGAGATTTTCACCTAGAACCCAAATGGAGGGGTATTGGCACTTTTCATGGAAAAATGTGAAAAATTAAATTTTCTAAAAATGAAATAAATGCCTTATAAAAACCTCAAACATTCACTCTAAAAAAGATGATTGTTGTTTTTCGCAATATTTTTAGAAATTTGGGCTCTTTTAGTAACATTAACACTTTCGCTGAAGCAACTTTTATGCTCATTTCTTGTATTTCAAGGTTAATTCTGTGTTTTATTTTGTTTATTTGATGAAAATGAACAATAATACACACCATGGAAACATTTTTGTTTGATTTTTGTTGAGTGAGATTTTCACCTAGAACCCAAAGGGGGGGGTATTGGCACTTTTCATGGAAAAATGTGAAAAATTAAATTTTCTAAAAATGAAATAAATGCCTTCTAGACACCTTAAACATTCACTCTAAAACAGAAAATTGTTGTTTTTCGCAATATTTTTAGAAATTTGGGCTCTTTTAGTAACATTAACACCTGGGCTGAAGCATATTTTATGATCATTTATTGTCTTTAAGGATTCATTCTGGGTTTTATTTTGTTTATTTGATGAAAATGAACAACAATACACACCTTGGATACATTTTTGTTTGATTTGTTTCGAGTGAGATTTTCACCTAGAACCCAAATGTGGGGGTTTTGGCACTCTTCATGGAAAAATGTGAAAAATTAAATTTTCTAAAAATGAAATAAATGCCTTCTAAACACCTCAAACATTCATCCTAAAACAGAAGATTGTTGTTTTTCGCAATATTTTTAGAAATTTGGGCTCTTTTAGTAACATTAACATTTTCGCTGAAGCATCTTTTATGATCATTTATTGTCTTTCAGGATACATTCTGGGTTTTATTTTGTTTATTTGATGAAAATGAACAACAATAAACACCTTGGATACATTTTTGTTTGATTTGTATCGAGTGAGATTTTCACCTAGAACCCAAAGGGTGGGGTATTGGCACTTTTCATGGAAAAATGTGAAAAATTAAATTTTCTAAAAATGAAATAAATGCCTTATAAACACCTCAAACATTCACTCTAAAACAGAAGATTGTTGTTTTTCGCAATATTTTTAGAAATTTGGGCTCTTCTAGTAACATTAACACTTTCGCTGAAGCAACTTTCATGCTCATTTCTTGTATTTCAAGGTTAATTCTGGGTTTTATTTTGTTTATTTGATGAAAATGAACACCAATACACACCATGGAAACATTTTTGTTTGATTTGTTTCGAGTGAGATTTTCACCTAGAACCCAAAGGGTGGGGTATTGGCACTTTTCATGGAAAAATGTGAAAAATTAAATTTTCTAAAAATGAAATAAATGCCTTCTAAACACCTCAAACATTCATCCTAAAACAGAAGATTGTTGTTTTTCGCAATATTTTTAGAAATTTGGGCTCTTTTAGTAACATTAACACCTGGGCTGAAGCATCTTTTATGATCATTAATTGTCTTTCAGGATTCATTCTGGGTTTTATTTGTTTATTTGATTAAAATGAACAACAATACACACCTTGGATACATTTTTGTTTGATTTGTGTCGAGTGAGATTTTCACCTAAAACCCAAAGGGGGGGGTATTGGCACTTTTCATGGAAATATGTGAAAAATTAGATTTTCTAAAAATGAAATAAATGCCTTCTTAACTACTCAAACATTCACTGTAAAACAGAAGATTGTTGTTTTTCGCAATATTTTTAGAGATTTGGGCTTTTTTAGTAACATTAACACCTGGGCTGAAGCAACTTAAATGCTAATTTCTTGTCTTTCAGGATTAATTCTGGGTTTTATTTTGTTTATTTGATGAAAATGAACAACAATACACACCATGGAAACAATTTTGTTTGATTTGTGTCGAGTGAGATTTTCACCTAGAACCCAAAGGGGGGGGTATTGGCACTTTTCATGGAAAAATGTGAAAAATTAAATTTTCTAAAAATGAAATAAATATCTTATAAAAACCTCAAACATTCACTCTAAAAAAGATGATTGTTGTTTTTCGCAATATTTTTAGAAATTTGGGCTCTTTTAGTAACATTAACACTTTCGCTGAAGCAACTTTTATGCTCATTTCTTGTATTTCAAGGTTAATTCTGTGTTTTATTTTGTTTATTTGATGAAAATGAACAATAATACACACCATGGAAACATTTTTGTTTGATTTGTGTCGAGTGAGATTTTCACCTAGAACCCAAAGGGGGGGGTATTGGCACTTTTCATGGAAAAATGTGAAAAATTAAATTTTCTAAAAATGAAATAAATGCCTTCTAAACACCTCAAACATTCACTCTAAAACAGAAAATTGTTGTTTTTCGCAATATTTTTAGAAATTTGGGCTCTTTTAGTAACATTAACACCCGGGCTGAAGCATCTTTTATGATCATTTATTGTCTTTAAAGATTCATTCTGGGTTTTATTTTGTTTATTTGATGAAAATGAACAACAATACACACCTTGGATACATTTTTGTTTGATTTGTTTCGAGTGAGATTTTCACCTAGAACCCAAATGTGGGGGTATTGGCACTCTTCATGGAAAAATGTGAAAAATAAAATTTTCTAAAAATGACATAAATGCCTTCTAAACACCTCAAACATTCACTCTCAAACAGAAGATTGTTGTTTTTCGCAATATTTTTAGAAATTTGGGCTCTTTTAGTAACATAAACACCTGGGCTGAAGCATCTCTTATGATAATTTATTGTCTTTCAGGATTCATTCTGGGTTTTATTTTGTTTATTTGATGAAAATGAACAACAACACACACCTTGGATGCATTATTGTTTGATTTGTGTTGAGTGAGATTTTCACCTAGAACCCAAGGGGGCGGGGGGTTTTGGCACTTTTCATAGAAAAATGTGAAAAATTAAATTTTCTAAAAATGAAATAAATGCCTTCTAAACACCTCAAACATTCATCCTAAAACAGAAGATTGTTGTTTTTCGCAATATTTTTAGAAATTTGGGCTCTTTTAGTAACATTAACATTTTCGCTGAAGCATCTTTTATGATCATTTATTGTCTTTTAGGATACATTCTGGGTTTTATTTTGTTTATTTGATGAAAATGAACAACAATAAACACCTTGGATACATTTTTGTTTGATTTGTATCGAGTGAGATTTTCACCTAGAACCCAAAGGGTGGGGTATTGGCACTTTTCATGGAAAAATGTGAAAAATTAAATTTTCTAAAAATGAAATAAATGCCTTATAAACACCTCAAACATTCACAAATAAAACAGAAGATTGTTGTTTTTCGCAATATTTTTAGAAATTTGGGCTCTTTTAGTAACATTAACACTTTCGCTGAAGCAACTTTCATGCTCATTTCTTGTATTTCAAGGTTAATTCTGGGTTTTATTTTGTTTATTTGATGAAAATGAACACCAATACACACCATGGATACATTTTTGTTTGATTTGGTCGAGTGAGATTTTCACCTTGAACCCAAAGGGGGGGGTATTGGCACTCTTCATGGAAATATGTGAAAAATTAAATTTTCTAAAAATGAAATAAATGCCTTCTAAACACCTCAAACATTCATCCTAAAACAGATGATTGTTGTTTTTCGCAATATTTTTAGAAATTTGGGCTCTTTTAGTAACATTAACACCTGGGCTGAAGCATCTTTTATGATCATTAATTGTCTTTCAGGATTCATTCTGGGTTTTATTTTGTTTATTTGATGAAAATGAACAACAATACACACCTTGGATACATTTTTGTTTGATTTGTGTCGAGTGAGATTTTCACCTAGAACCCAAGGGGGCGGGGGGTTTTGGCACTTTTCATAGAAAAATGTGAAAAATTAAATTTTCTAAAAATGAAATAAATGCCTTCTAAACACCTCAAACATTCATCCTAAAACAGAAGATTGTTGTTTTTCGCAATATTTTTAGAAATTTGGGCTCTTTTAGTAACATTAACATTTTCGCTGAAGCATCTTTTATGATCATTTATTGTCTTTTAGGATACATTCTGGGTTTTATTTTGTTTATTTGATGAAAATGAACAACAATAAACACCTTGGATACATTTTTGTTTGATTTGTATCGAGTGAGATTTTCACCTAGAACCCAAAGGGTGGGGTATTGGCACTTTTCATGGAAAAATGTGAAAAATTAAATTTTCTAAAAATGAAATAAATGCCTTATAAACACCTCAAACATTCACAAATAAAACAGAAGATTGTTGTTTTTCGCAATATTTTTAGAAATTTGGGCTCTTTTAGTAACATTAACACTTTCGCTGAAGCAACTTTTATGCTCATTTCTTGTATTTCAAGGTTAATTCTGTGTTTTATTTTGTTTATTTGATGAAAATGAACAATAATACACACCATGGAAACATTTTTGTTTGATTTGTGTCGAGTGAGATTTTCACCTAGAACCCAAAGGGGGGGGTATTGGCACTTTTCATGGAAAAATGTGAAAAATTAAATTTTCTAAAAATGAAATAAATGCCTTCTAAACACCTCAAACATTCACTCTAAAACAGAAAATTGTTGTTTTTCGCAATATTTTTAGAAATTTGGGCTCTTTTAGTAACATTAACACCCGGGCTGAAGCATCTTTTATGATCATTTATTGTCTTTAAAGATTCATTCTGGGTTTTATTTTGTTTATTTGATGAAAATGAACAACAACACACACCTTGGATACATTATTGTTTGATTTGTGTTGAGTGAGATTTTCACCTAGAACCCAAGGGGGCGGGGGGTTTTGGCACTTTTCATAGAAAAATGTGAAAAATTAAATTTTCTAAAAATGAAATAAATGCCTTCTAAACACCTCAAACATTCATCCTAAAACAGAAGATTGTTGTTTTTCGCAATATTTTTAGAAATTTGGGCTCTTTTAGTAACATTAACATTTTCGCTGAAGCATCTTTTATGATCATTTATTGTCTTTCAGGATACATTCTGGGTTTTATTTTGTTTATTTGATGAAAATGAACAACAATAAACACCTTGGATACATTTTTGTTTGATTTGTATCGAGTGAGATTTTCACCTAGAACCCAAAGGGTGGGGTATTGGCACTTTTCATGGAAAAATGTGAAAAATTAAATTTTCTAAAAATGAAATAAATGCCTTATAAACACCTCAAACATTCACTCTAAAACAGAAGAT